>NC_069079.1:74211937-74410291 GCF_025698485.1 Gossypium arboreum | reverse complement strand
ACATGGAACCTTGTTTAAGTTCAAGAAATTCCTTCCGTTTTTGATCCATAAATCTCGATGATATACTTTTTCCAAACTCGCTTTGGAAAAACTCCCAAGTTACTTGCTCTCGGGCACAACAAAGTCGAGTACACCACCAATAGTAGGCGTAATCACGTAGCAAGGAGATAGTACACTTTAGGCATTCATCGGTGTACAAGATAGCTCATCGAGTTCGAATAGTGTTGTCCAACCAAAATTCAGCTTGCTCGGCATCGTCGCTATCCGTAGCTTTAAATTCAAGAGCCCCATGTTTTCGGATTCATCAACTAGGGCTTATTGGACCTTATTTGGTCGATTACGAGGCATTGTAGGTGCGGGGTTGTATTAGTCGGGAATGGAGGTTGTGGAACAGTAGATTAGTTCGAATGTATTGGTTGAACCAATCATTCATCACGCTATAAAAGGCTTGCCTAGCCTCATCATTCGGATTGCTAGCAATAGGTTGAGAGTCCGCCGGCCATCCCTTATCGGAGCAGCGCCACACTCTCCACATCATCATCTATCACTTTCGGTTGGGATCGGGATCCATTACTATAAATAACAAAAATTCAAATGTCAGAAATCACCACACTATCAATTAATCACATAATGGCATGTATAGCTAGACCCAAACGTATTACGGTAGTCATAGAATCGACTAAACCATAGCTCTGATACCAATAAAATTGTAACACCCACTGCAGTCCGCTATCGAATCGGACACAAGGTGCACACAGACTTAACTATTTTCACAGTCCATTTAGAAATTTCCGGACAAAATTTGGTTCTTGCATCACTTTCGCCTTAAAAATCATATCTTGAGTTTCAAAGCTTGAAAATTAGTTTTGTAATTTTTCCCTGAAACTAGACTCATATGTCCATCTACAGATTTTTTTCTAGAATTTTTGGTTGAGCCAATTGGTACAGTTTATTAGTTAAAGTCTCCCCTATTCCAGGGTTCGACTACACTGACCTTTGTGCGTTACGAATTGGATATCTCCTTGTACAAGGCTTCAATACTGATGCCGTTTGTTTCTATAGAAACTAGACTCAGAGAGGAATCTATACATATATGGCATGACTCCTAATTATCTCTGGTTAATTTACAATGAATTTCCAAAGTCAGAATAGGGATCTAGAAACCGTTCGCCCTGCTTTCAGAGAACTTTATTATCTCTTAACATATAACTCATATGAAAGTAGATTCATCAAGGTTCATTTACATAATTTATTCACCATTTAATACCATTCCTACTATTTTTAGTGATTTTTCACATCCACATCACTCTCGCTGTCAAGATCGCCTTTAAGGTAGGCTTTACCTATTTCATGATTTCCATGATTCAATTGGCCCTTTTTGCATACATAGCACAAAGTGTGATCATGATTAACCATTCTAATGGCTAATCATTTCAAAACAATTCCATATCTCATAATGATAAACATACAAACGATTATAGTACTATGCTAAAAACGTATATAAGCCATTTTCGCATGGCTATCCAAGTTTACACAAAACCGAAAGGTACATGACCTACAACAAAAGGGTAGTCCTATACATGCCATTTCAAAGTTCAACCAAAATTGTACCAAAATGGGGCTTTGATAGTGTGGATGACTTCGACTTGATGATCCCGAATCCGATAGCTAACGAGCAAAATCTATAAAACAGAGAGCCAAAGCAACGGGTAAGCATTTTAATGCTTAGTAAGTCTCAAGTAATGAAATCGACTTTGACTAAAGTATTACATTTACATAACCAAATGAATCACTTTATTAATACGCATTCTCATAATCATACTTACTTCACATTACCGACCCTTATGTTTATACACAAAAGAACAACTTAGCCAAAGGCCGGTAGCTCGTTTATCAACTGAGCGAATACTTACTTGTAAGGAATCAACTAATTCAAGCACATACGAACATACCTCATTGCTGGAATTTTCACAAGTGTATAAACTGATTTTTTTACAGCAAGATTGCTCATTTCCGAATCACGTACCTTCGAGATTTAACCGGATTTAACCACAAGCACAATTGCCTTCGGGTCTTAACCCGGATTTGGTAACTTGCACAATTGCCTTCGGGTCTTAGCCCGGATATAACAACTCGCACGAATGCCTTCGGGTCTTAGCCCGGATATAATCACTAGCATAAATGCCTTGGGACTTAGCCCGGTATCATTCAAATGCTCATGTACACATATATCAATAATCACGACACATCCATATTTCATTTTCGTTACTAAGGCTCAAACACAAAATATTTATCAAACCTTTACAATCTCGGCTCAATAGCCACACACAAGGAGCATGATTTCAATATAATTCAAGTAGGGTCATTACTCGAAGACTTACCTCGGATGTTGTCGAACGATTTCGACGGCTATTCGATCACTTTTTCCTTTCCCTTATCCAACTGTGGTCCTCTAAGCTCTTGAGCAAATTCACACAAATTTAACTTATTAAAATCTTATTATGATAGCTTATGGCCGAATATGACAAGGAATTTAAATGGTCATATGGCCATCCTTTAGCTCAAATACACAATGGTCATGCACAATTTTTAATCACAACAAGCAATTCAATACAATTCATTCAATCATCAAAGTGAAGCTCAAGGTACTTAGCCCTTATATACATTAGACATTAGAGTCACATGTGTATGAAATCACGAATCAATTCAACACATTAGTTAGTACTCTCCTTAGCCAAATTTTCCAAGCCAAGAATAGGCATCAATATGCTTGCCTCTAACCGAATGCATGCACACCAACTCCCTCATGTGGCGAATATGCATGTCCATGTTGAGGCCAATTATACACTTAATACCACACAAAAACAGCATACATTTTACTAACTAACGCATTACATATTGTAGCTCAATACACATCTCTTATTTACTTCATAACCGAAACATCATCATAAGCAAATATACACCTTGAAATAGTATATATGTCATACCAATACATCATGTGCAAACATATATTCATTTAGGTGCAAGGGCCGAATCTCAAGTTGCTTATATCCAAATATAAACACATATCCAAAGCCCAAATCTTACCTACCATGCAACATGCATGAATCATACTTATGGATATACCATGGCCGAATACACCACAACACCATACCGTTTCAATTTGGTCATGGTTAAACAAAGAACTTAGTATCTCATTCAAAATGCTAAAAGAAAATCTAAGAGTCCTCAATCCCCATCACATGTATCATTATCAAGCTTGATATTTAGCATGCAATGGCATTAACACCACATCCACTTTGGCCGAATATCATTCCCACGACATAGCAAAGATTTGAACCATGGGCTAATAAGAACATCAAGCTAGCAACTAAAAACATGCATGAATCTCATGGCACAACCTCAAACATACCTTAATCTTGATGCAAGTATAGCCAAACCTCTTCCTAATCCTCTTCCAAACCAAACATGAAGCAAAAATTCCTTCCTTCCTCTTTAGTATTTGGTCAAGAGAGAATGAAATGGATGAACAATTTTTTCTTTTCTTTTCTTCAATACACGGCAATGGGGGCATGCATGAGACCATTTTTTCTTTTCCATTTCTTTATTACCCATGCTCATTAATTTATTTTTTCACCCATGATGCACCAACAAAACATGTCTATGACATGTTTTGCCCATATTTCTTTGTCATGGCCGGCCACTAGACTTGGATTTAGGGAAATTTGACATGCAAGCCCTCCTTTTTGATTACATGCACTATTAGATCCTTATAGATTAGCCTATCACATTTCAAAAGTGTCACACAAGTCCTATTGACTAAATTCACATGAAATTTACTAAATCGAAACTTAAAACTTTCACATATTCATAATCACATATTTTAGATAATAAATAGTACGTTCAAACATTTTGGTGACTCGGTTTAGCGGTCCCGAAACCACTTCCCGACTAGGGTCAATTTTGGGCTGTCACAATTTCAATATCTCTATGTCATACCAACGTATCCTAATCATCCCTAGGTTCAACCGAGACTGTCATTACTTTGAATCTTTACCGAATAATATTATTTATACTTACAAGAGCAATTATTCAATTCATGAAATATTAAGCACTTAATACATAACATAATGCTGATTTACTTACACATGAACTTACCTCATCATACCAAAACGTGAGCGACATTTTCGGCTTAGTCTGTTAGCCTGGCTTTTCCCCGGTCTAGTCCCAGATTTCGTAATTCTTGATCTAAATGTAGAAAATTCATTCATTCAAATCAGCATATCAATCTAGTCACTACCATTTTATAATTTGGGCAAAATGACCATTTTGCCCCTAGACTTTCGCAAAATGACCATTTTACCCTTGGGTCTGGAAATTGATTTTTATCGAATTTCCTTATTAACCAAGCCTAGCCGACCATTTATTCCTCTTATAAAAATCCCAAAATTTCACTATTTCACACCATTACAACCTATTTCATAACTTTTACAAATTAGTCCTATTAGGGGTTTTTATGAAAAATCCTGTTACAAAAGTTGTTTATTTAACAACCACAGCTCATATTCTTCCATAAAATTTCTGTTAACAACACATATGTTTTCATGGTAAAACCCTAGACTCTCAACCATTTTGCAAAATAGTCCCCTTAATAGTTAGATTAAGCTTTAGGGGTTCCAAAAATACAAAAATCATCAAGAAAGACTACCAAGAAGACTTGCAAGAGCTTAAGGTTGCTAAAAAATTTTAAGCTTCCATGGTTGTTTTCTTGAAGAAAAATCGAAGGAGAAAGAAGAAGAGATGAGAAAATGTCAACTTTTTCCTATTTGTCTTATTTTATTCAATTTTATCACCTACCTTTACCAAATTGTTGACTTTCCTATTTTTTTGTCTCCCTTTGCCGGCCATCACTTGTTTAGTGGCCTAATTTCACTTTAAAGACTCCCAATTTAGGTTCTCTTCCAAGTTGATACCTTTGGATATTAAAACAGGACTTTTGCACTTAATGCGATTCAGTCCTTTTTTATAATTAGGCTCACAAATGCTAAAATTACTTTACCAAAATTTTCATACACTCAAATAATAGGCTATGACACTAAAATAATAATAAAAATATTTTCTCAACCTTGGATTTTGTAGTCCCAAAACCACTATTCTGACTAGGCCCTAAATCGGGATGTTACAACTCTCCCCCGTTTAGGGATTTTCGTCCCCGAAAATCTTACCAGAAGAAGTTGCTTTGAACTCTTATGAAACACTTTCACTAACTTCTCAGAAACACAATTAGATTTATCCTAGTATAATTTTTTTCCAATAACTTTTGAACTTCAGCACACAGTGTTGGGTCATACCGTCAAAATTTTGGTTTACCCTATCAGGAACACATATACACGGTAGATCTGTCAAATAAGAACTCTATGCATATCAAAATGATCATACAAATCATCATGTCAATTGATCAACCAAAATCAAATAGTATCCTACTTTTCAAAGAAAACGACCTTTTCGGCACTAAATTTATGGCAAATTTATCTCACAACACACAGGTATCGTTGCTGAATTTATTAGTCCTCATTACACTTGGTTTCTCGTCTTCTTCCTATTAACAAATCGACATACAAAAACAGATCCAAGATATCATGTAACATATACAATCAATAAGGCAACTAACTCACATGACTGCACCTTTCAATTCTCTAAGATGAACAAGTAAGCTATCACTAAATCTCACACTATAAGATTCCTGCATAGGCTCTAAATTTATCAGTGCGCAAGTTCTATCTCGAAATAACAATAATTGCAGGAAATCAGGTCTGACTTAAAAATTTAACATCAAAAGTAAACTTGCTCTAATTCATTTAGGCTACCACTCGCCAACACATATCTGAGCCTTTCAGTTTCGCAAAGAAAATCTCGCTTTAGTATTTGATTTTGCTAGAACTAAACCATCACAAAATAAGACCAATCATGTATCCATCTCTCACAAAATAAATAGAATTTCCCATCTAAGCTTCCGTCATTATACCTGTCTCCTAGGAGATTAATCCATTACTCAAAATCTTTTAATATCTCAAACCGTTGACACTGTCTTAAATGTCCGATCCCCTTTTGTAGTTAGATACTTTACATAATTAGGGCCAGGAAGTTTATAACATTCTCCACCAAACATACTCAATAATCAAATTCACAACACATACCTTGAATTGACCGTCCCTAAATCACCCACCGTACAATTCTTTCACTATGACTTTAACCCTTTGAGAGCATAAACCATTTCTTCACTTTACTATATTGAAAGGCATCCCACTTCGTTCAATAGTGCATCACTGAAAAAGATCACAAATTCTTTTCTCAATTCAGACTAAACCTAGAACCATTGTTTCAGTTAACCATACATTTAACTTTTCTTTTCTTTTTTTTTAACTTTTCTAACCTACACAGACCATTCAAACTTTCGTGAACGTGATGACCTTATTAATTAAAATGACCCCAAAAGGCTTATTTCTATATCATACTTCCTAGAATATACTTTCTTTATTCAGACTATCTGTTTGTTACATACTCGTGAATGCACAGAAATTCATTACCATACCAAAAATACTTAAATTCATATAATTCATTTCATATTTCAATTGACCATTTCACTCTGGTGCCACTATACAATTCAAGCACAAGCTTCTATAGTACATACTCTTACCAATGGCATTTCCTCGCACAAAGGTTAGAGTAATCTAGATGCCAAAATCTCCACATTCTTATTATCAAATTCCAGAAATACTGTCATAATAAACATGGTCATAATAGACTAAGGAGCATACTTTAGAGATGAGCCATGTCAGAGAATCCGTACAATTGGAACGACAAGAAACCCCAGATACATTATCATAACAGAAATTTGAGGGCGTAATTCATAAGAAATAATGTTGAAGATCTGAATGATTCCTCTGGGAAAACCAGAAGGGAGAGGAACATTACTTACCGGCTCTAGGATTTCATCTTAAACAAGATATCACATTTTCTGAATATATTCAATTAAGATTTTCATCAGAAGGAGAACTATCATCACATATCTCTGAGGATAAAAATATATAGAATATCCAGAAGAGGTTACTGTAACCTATTCACCCATAACTATTACATAAACATTTTTACAACTCATTTATCATCTCTCTGACCAATTCTGTTATCAAAAACCCTGTATTATCCACTTACTAACAAAACCATTTTGGGAAAAGTTTCAGTGAACATACTTTTAGACTTCATACCCACTAAAGTCAAATAGCTGAGACCATATTTCTTCTTTAATCGTGACATTACAAGATCTATATAGTCCTAAAAACATTCCAATATTCCTTCCAAAACTATTTTGACTTTCCAACTTATTCTCTTCTCTTAACACATTCCTAATTATTATACCATCGAACCTTTTCGTCTCTCATTTATGATCTTATTCAACATAAATCTTGTAAAAACTTGTTACAAAAGCAACACTAGTAAATGGGCAAGGTCATAAGGCTTCCAACTTGACTCTCACAACACATACATAAGGCTCAACATTTATCATCAATAATGTTATTGATGCGATTCGGCCCGGGTAGTTGAGTCGAATTCACTTAATTGCCTGATCGTCGTTCGAGAGAGTCAGTCGTGCTTCGAGTTTTAGAATTAGAAGTGAATGAAAAGGGATAGGTTAGCGGAAGGTTTCAAGAAGGGTAAGTTTAGCAATAGGTTCGGTTAAGGGTAGCAAAGATGGATGAAGGATAGATGGTTCGGTTTGGGTTAACAAGAAAGAAAGTTAAAAGTTGGGAATGGAAAACGAATTCAACGTCAGGAATGATTCAACACTAAGAAGTGTCACCCCGATTCCTATATTGTTAAGATGAAAAAATTATGGATAGATGGATAGGTGAACGCCACACCAAAATTGGTGATAAGTTCAAAACAAGACGATTGACGCCACTAGCACAAGCCAAATAAGTCTTTTGAAACTTATACGAGATATGAGAGGAAGCAACCTCACAAGAACAAATGTTCATTAACAAATTTGGCAAAAGTCCCTTAACAATGAAATCAACAAACTATTTAAAGGCAAACATGTAGTAATCGAATGGACAAACTAGCTAGCTTAAAGGCTAAGCAAATTCGATCATGAACTAGCTAGAATATTCTAGAATGAACACTTTAATTGTCTTGTCTTGATTCGGGTGATAGGAATGTGTTTGGACAGCTTCATGCATGGGCTTTAAGTCACTTGATGGATGTACACCTTTGGAAGCTCAACGGGTTGTCTAGGTTCGGCCAAGGTATGCATGATACTTCCAAGAGGTGTCCCTTGGGGGAATAGGTGCTTAGGAAACTCCAAGGGTCCTCCCACATGCATCGGCTGTACATGGAACTTGGAAGGAGGCTTGAACCTAGCCGTACATGCACTTGCATTAAATGTCCCTCATACATGCATGTGTGCCATCCATGGGAGATTCATCTCTGAATATTCATTAACCCTCCATGTACATGAATGTATGGCTTCCAAACATTAAACCGATCCATGTATGTATCTTCCCATTCAACGTAGTTTCCCGTTCATGCACCTTGTCATGAATGAATCTTCCACATTCAGCTAACCTACATAAACAATTAATATAATTAAATAAAAAATAACTATTCATATAATTATAATTTAAATTAATAACTAAACAACTTAATAACACTAACTAAATTCAAACATAATAATTATAAGTCAACTATCAAATTAAATTCGGCTAGCTCAAAATAGTCAAAACACTTAGTGAGCTAAGTTGAGATAGGTGTTTCGGCATGAGCTATAGCAAACTTAATTAAAAACTAAATTAAAACTTAGTTTATTGGAATGAAGTAGGAATGAGCTAAAACGAGCTAAATTCGAACTCAAACGAGCTAAATTGAGCTCAAGTGAGGTAAATTGAGCTCAAGTGAGCTGATGGGAGCTGAATGGCGCATGGGGAGCTGGAGAGGAGCTGAGATCGGATTGCAAAAGGGTGCACGGAGTCTTCAAGGCATTGTCCTTAGCTCCTCCAATGTCATGAACCTTGTTGTCATCCCAAATGCGCAATACCAATGCGGATGAAGCATCTTGAATTTGCTTGGTTCGAGCTCGAGTCATGGGGCCTTTTGGAAGCTCGATTGATTCATGATTTGCATTCGAGGATGCCCCGGGCATGCTCACATCATTCCCCCCGTTTTCAAAGCGACTTATCCTCAAGTCGAACCATTTGTCTAAAGGACAATATTTTTTCTTGCTTGGTTTTCCTCGGTCGAATGGGACAAAGGATATCAAGCAAACCTGACATTGATTCACCAATGGATAACTTAAAACATAACCATCATAAATAAGTAGCTGAGTGTGAAGACAATAAAAACCAATAGATAACCTGAATGTTGAGCAAAAGACGAATCTTATCTTACCGAATTGACTTACCAATTTTGGCAATGACAAGCGGAAAGTATTTAAATTCGGATGGTACGTGTAAAATTTAGCCCAAAGGTCATATGGCAAGAATTTTATTCGTTCATAACATGGATACTTCACATTATCACACAATTTTGGTATGTCATCAATATGATCAATTGAATAAAATGAAAACAGGGAATGATTAATCATGCAATTTAGCAAACAAGAATGCATTCCTCGTTTCAACCACAACATTCCAAATGGATCAAAACAAAGGACATATTCATTTGGCTTTTTTATTTGAACAATCTCACCTTGTCGTGTTCGATTAAATGGACTTACAGTAGTAGGATGAACAATATGACCACCTTCCACAAAGCCATCATCAACAACACCGTTTTCTTCATATTTCAAACAAAAAAAAGATATCGTTGACTTACCTTGATTAACTTGGAAGTTACATGATGTTAGTTAGATGTTACCTCGTTTGCGTAAAACAAACCTTCACTCCTTAGCAAGGTAATGTAATCTGTAACACCCTGAATTTAGGCCTAGAAGTATTGGGCCTTGAGTGGGGGTCCGTAAGGAGGTTGTATATAGGTATTTAATTGTGCAATGAAATGACACAATTAAATGTCCGCTTTAGTGGTTAATGGCCCCGAGAAGTGTTAGAGAAATCTTGGGTTCAAACTTGGGCTTTAGCAAAATTTTGGTATTAAGTGAAAAAACACGGATGCTTGGATGAGGGTTTTAAATTATTGTGTTAAATAAATGACACAAGGAAGCTTGTAGTCTAGTGGTTGTGGCGTCATTAAGGTTGTATGGGAGCCCTGGTTCAAGCCTTGGCTCTTGCAATTTATTTTGGGTTTTTAAAGGAACCCGGACTTTGGCCTTTAGACCTTATAATTAATTGGGGATAAAATATGGCACAAAAAGCCTTGTGGCTTAGTGGCAAGTAGCGTGTGGAGCATTTAAGGGGAGGCATAGGTTCGAATCCCATGGCAAGCAAAGAGCATTTATTTTGCTAACAGGGGGCAGCAAGAGTTGGTGTTGAATTTAAACTCTAATGTTGGAGGATCCCACATCGAAGCTAATATAAGAGTGGTTGTGAAGTCGGCTTTAAATAGAGGAACCATGAAGAGAGTAAATGTACCTTTCTTGGTGATCCTTTCATTGTATGGCGTGCTTTCGTTTGGGTTGGGCGTCGGCTAAGAGTGCTCGGAGCGTGGATTAACTCTAGTCTCCTATCGGTGTGTATTTATCACTACTCTTGTTGTTGGATGGCTACTTGGGCGCGATGGGCGAAAGGGGCCATATGGGCCCAATGGGCCTCTGAGCCCAATTGGATAAGTTGTTTGATTGTGTAGTAAATATTGGACTAGGCTAGTTGAATCGCATATCTGTGGCTAGGTTTGGGCTAAAAGGGCCACACGAGCGTGTGGGCCCATTTGGGCCGAGAATAGGCTTTAGGCCCATTCGTATTGTTATCCATGTTTAGAATACTTTAGTTTACCAATTCTTGAAATGCCTCGACTTGTAAAATTACCAAAGTACTCCGATTTACGAATTACTGCTTTTACCCTCGGTTTATAAATTCTTGTGCTTTACCTCGATTTGTAAAATTACCGCTTTACCCTCGATTTGTAAAATTACCGTTTTACCCTCGATTTATAGAATTACCGCTTTTACCCTCGATTTGTAAAATTACCGTTTTACCCTTGATTTACGTAATTACCGCTTTTACCCTCGGTTTACGTAATTACTATTTTACCCTCGATTTACGAATTACCGTTTTACCTCGGTTACGTAATTATTGTTTTACCCTTGATTTACAAAATTCTTGTTTTACCTCGATTTATAGAATTACCGTTTTACCTCGATTTGTAAAATTACCGCTTTACCTCAATTTACGTAATTACTGCTTTTACCCTCGGTTCTGAATTACTATTTTACCCTCGATTTATAGAATTACCGTTTTACCCTAATTTACATAATTACCATTTTACCCCGATTTACATAATTATCGTTTTACCTCGATTTACGTAATTACTGCTTTTACCCTCGATTTACTGATTTCCATTTTACCTCAATTTATAAATTCTTGTTTTACCCTTGATTTATAAATTCTTGTTTTACCCTCGATTTACAAAATTACTAAAATACCATTGGTTTGTGAAATTACCGCAATACCCTTAATTTGTAAAACTACCAAAATACCCTCGTATGGTAAAATGACGAATATGCCCTTATGTTCCGTATGACCGATGTGCTTAGGATTTACATATATTGATATTGGATTAGTTAAGTTTGAGTGACGGTGGTGGTTATCGAGGCGATTGATTTTGGAAGTGTTTCAACTTCAACCCATAACAGTGTGTACTAACCTCTAAATAGCTTAGATTAATATTTTACGAAAAGTCAAAGCTTCATATTTTAGTGATTCTAGAATTAATATTTAGATCTATTTTCTCGCACGTTTAAGTTGGATTCACACCGGATATGGGGTAGGAAGGTATTTGGAACGTTCTTCAATGAGTAGATCTCTTGGTAAGTATTGAACCTTCTTTCCATTTGTATCTTGTGGTTTAAGAAAAGTGAAAACCCTCTCGTCGACTAAGGCTAAAAGGGTTTTTGGTGTTATTTGGTTTGTTGGTGCTAGTGAGGATTAAAGGCTACCGATCGAGGAGTGTGAAAAGCTTGGATCATCGGAGTGACTAAATCTAGTCATCAACTTTGGTAAAGGTATGAACCCAAGGGCCATTGTGGATGGTGGCCGAATGTGTAAGTGATGATAATAGGTACTTTTCGATTTGGTTTAATAATAACATGGTCTAATCTATAAGTGGTTGATTATAGGACAAATTGCATAGGAGATCTCGTCAAGGAATATCGCAAATCAGGTGTGTAACGAACCCTTTCATAGCTTAAAGCGATAAAATGCCGAAAAGTCAAATGCCAAATTCGGCATTTCGAGGACTTGTGAGCAATTAACGCTCACTAGTTAGTTAGAATCGATGAGACGATGATCGAGAACGATGGAAACAGAAGAATGTGATTTTTGGCGTTCTTGGTAAGTTGGGCCTCGAGGGGTCAAGTGGGGCCCATTGGGCTTCGGGCCCATTTGGGTAAAATTGGTAGAAAACGAAAATCATTATATGGCATGATAAGACTGTTAAAACCGTTATGGAATATAGGCTAAATGGGCCTAGATGACGAAATTGGCTAAGTAGGGCCCATTAGGGTTTTAGGCCCAATAACTCGATTTCGCTAAAAATGGGCCGAATCACTGTTTGCACCCATGGATTGTTAGTAATCGTTAATGAACATGGAAACCCTAATTTTGGTAAAATTATGAGATTACCCTTATACCATGAAAATGACCGTTTGGCCCTAGGTAAAATGACCATTATACCCCTAGGGTTTATGTATGATTTTAATACATGGGATTTTGATAAATATGGTATGTATGAGATGCACATGACATGTATGATATGCACATGATGTAATCATAACGCATTGGGTTGGGTTTTATATGGATGGAGGAAGTGAAAAGGGCTTATGCCCCGCTTATCAAAAGGGCTTATGCCCCAGCTTATCAAAAGGGCTTATGCCCCGATTATAAAAGGGCTTATGCCCCGATTATTGAAAGGGCTTTTGCCCGATTATTAAAAAGAGGCTAGGCCTCGGTTATATGATAAAGCACTATCTTTGCCAATGGAGAGTATGGCGGGGTGGGTCGAGTTAATCCCCACATGGTGTGTTGGTTGGTGCGGGTGGAGAGTAGCGGATGGTGGGTTGAGTAGTCTCCCCAAATGGGTTGCATTCTTTCATTGAAATTATATGTGATATTGAAATGGGCCTAAGGGCCATACCGTTTACAGTAAAGGCTTCGGCCCAGTAATATGAAATTTGAAAAGGCTTCGGCCCAGTGTTATGAAATATGAAATATGAAACCAAGACGATTGACGCCACTAGCACAAGCCATATAAGTCTTTCGAAACTTGTGCGAGATATGAGAGGAAGCAACCTCAAAAGAACAAATGTTCATTAACAAATTTGGCAAAAGTCCCTTAACAATGAAATCAACAAACTATTTAAAGGCAAACATGTAGTAACCGAATGGACAAACTAGCTAGCTTAAAGGCTAAGCAAATTCGGTCATGAACTAGCTAGAATATTCTAGAATGAACACTTTAATTGTCTTGTTTTATTCGGTTGATAGGAATATGTTTGGAAAGCTTCATGCATAAGCTTTAAGTCACTTGATGGATGTACACCTTTGGAAGCTCAACGGGTCGTCTAGGTTCAGCCAAGGTGTGCATGATTCTTCCAAGAGGTGTCTCTTGGCCGAATAGGTGCTTAGGAAACTCCAAGGATCCTCCCACATGCATCGGCTGTACATGGAACTTGGAAGGAGGCTTGAACCTAGTCGTACATGCACTTGCATTAAATGTCCCTCAAACATGCATGTGTGCCGTCCATGGGAGATGCATCTCTCAATATTCATTAACCCTCTATGTACATGAATGTATGGCTTCCAAACATTGAACCGATCCATGCATGTATCTTCCCATTCAACATACTTTCCTGTTCATGCACCTTGTCATGAATGAATCTTCCACATTCGGCTAACCTACATAAACAATTAATATAATTAAATAAAATATAACTATTCATATAATTAGAAATTAAATTAATAACTAAACAACTTAATAACACTAACTAAGTTCAAACATAATAATTATAAGTCAACTATCAAATTAAATTCGGCTAGCTCAAAATAGTCAAAACACTTAGTGAGCTAAGTTGAGCTAGGGGTTTCGGCATGAGCTGTAGCAAACTTAATTAAAAACTAAATTAAAACTTAGTTTATTGGAATGAAGTAGGAATGAGCTGAAACGAGCTAAATTCGAGCTCAAACGAGCTGAATTGAGCTCAAGTGAGCTAAATTGAGCTCAAGTGAGCTGATGGGAGCTGAATGGCGCATGAGGAGCTGGAGAGGAGCTAAGATCGGATTGCAAAAGGGTGCACAGAGTCTTCAAGGCATTGTCCTTAACTCCTCCAACGTCATGAACATTGTTGTCATTCTAAATGCGGAACACCAATACGGATAAAGCATCTTGAATTTGCTTGGTTCGAGCTCGAGTCATAGAGCCTTTTAGAAGCTCGATTGATTCATGATTTGCATTCGAGGATCCCCCGAGCGTGCTTACATCAGTTATTACAATCAAATGGTGCATTCCAAGCAAGTTAACGTGCTCATTTATTCTACAAATGCTTTGTCATCCCCCAATTTTAATAGAACGAATTCATTTACTCAAACTACAATTTAACATTTAATTTAGTTCCAACACTTGGCTTTAATCTTACTTATCAATATTTGTCAAATTAGAGAATGTCTTACGGGTTGGAGTACATTGTTCACTTGATGCCATAGTTTTCCTATAGTCTTAGACAAAAATCTCATACACATAATAGGATGCCAATGCCAAGTCCCAGAGATGGCCTTACATGGGGTCTTATATATCGATGCCATAGCCTAGCTATGGTATTACCTGTACTCACAAGTAGTGCCATGGTCCAACCATAGTCTTATCCGGCAATTCGTCATCGAACTATTGTACTCTTTTCCTGCATTCTACTCAATTTGATCTTCCAATTAAATTTATATAGCATATATCGAGCTCGCATACCATACGTTTCAAATATGCATATTTATCACTCACAACATGGTCATAACTTTTCTCATTTCGATATAATTCCTAAATCATTCATTCAACCATTTGGAATACTACCGGATACTCAGTAGCCCCGAACATCGGATAAGGTGGCGATGCCATGTTCCAAACTTGGTCTTACACTGGCTAGCATTTTAAAGTCGATGCCATGTCCAAGACAGGTCTTACACTAACTTTCATATATCAAGGCCAATGCCGTGTCCTAGACAGGTCCTACACTGGCTCTCATCTATCGGTGTCAATGCCATGTTCTAGATAGGTTTTACACTAGTTTGTACATCGTGAGGCCGATGCATGTCTCAGACATGTCTTACACTAGCACACATATCACCTATTATCACGGTACAAATATCCAAGTCCATTCAAAAGGTTCGGCAAAAGTCTTTACTACGTAAGTTTCTCAACATGTATTCTTATAGTCCAAAATCAAAACAATTTATGCCATATCAACTCAAATACACATTATAAAGATATAGTTGCATTATTAACATACAACTTGCTCATCTATGTCCAATACAATTCATATGTATATATATATATCATGAATTTCTATTCGTACCTTTTCCAATTTTGACACATTATAAGCATGTTTCGATCATCTCAATACCCTTTTTATAACATTATAAAAAATTTGCTTGGTTGGAATTCACTCCTGTCTTAACAAAACAGTTTCATTATAGCCGGGAGATATCACATTATCACGAGTAGTACTATGGCATGTATAGCTTGACTTATATATGCTAGGTTAGTCTGAGAACTGACAAAATCATAGCTCTGATACCACTAAATGTAACACCCCTTTCCCTAGTCTAAGGCTAGGACTGGGCACGAGGCATTACCATGTTTAACTACATTCATACAATCCTTTTCGAATCACTAAGACTTGATAAAATCTAAAACATTTAACTAAACTCCTTAACAAAGGCCTACGAGGCCTCAAACGTCCCTTTGGAACAACTCGGGGCTGACTCGGACCCTTAATCGTCTTTAGAAAAATAACCCTAAAATACGGCACACGCCCGTGTGGAAGGGCAACATAACCTTGTGGTCATCATAACATGGCCGTGCTGATGGCCCATGTGATACACACGGCCTAAGCACCTAGGGACACGCTCGTGTTCCATACTTGTGTGAATTAAATTCTAAATTCGAGCCTACAAAAGTTTTCACACGGCCATGACACACCGTGTCCTAGCCCGTGTCTAAAAACCTTGATATTTTGTTTCTGACGTTAGCATTCAATTTAGGGCAAACGGCCAAAGCACACGCCCGTGTGCTTATTACCATGAATACTAGCTTGTAATTTTTACGTGCAGGGGACACACGGCCGGACAACACGCCCATGGGGCTGGCCGTGTGTCACATACGGCCTAGACACATGCCCGTGTGTCTACCCGTGTGGACAGATGCAAGGCTATTTTTCTGCCCTCGTTATCTTGCACACAAGCTTACTTACATTGGCCATTAACATGGCACCCTTGGACACTTAATCATCCACAACCATGACAAGATCATGGCAACTTTATATCACAACATACATACTCAAAAAATCATATCATCACCCCTCAATTTAACTAACGAGCATTCAACCCCAATGAAAATAACTTTTCACATACACAAAGTTATAAGCCACATCTCAGTGGCGTAGACACTTGCATAATCAAATAATTAACATAAGCCATCATTCATGGCTATATACAATTAGGACCATAACCATCCTAGGCTGGCCTATTTGACCATTTTAGCAATGACAAAATTACAAAATACAAGTCCCTATACATGCCATAAACTCAAGTACTTGAATACTCATACCTCAAATGGTAGCTTGGTAGTTTGATAGCATCTTCGGTGATCTCCAACCCGAGATAGCATTATTACATTATAACTCTAGGGCTTAGTAAGTCGCATGCAAATGTTAAATAACTCTTTACATTTGTTTATTTATCTATTCATTCATAAGTATATTATTAATACAATTTTTACTAAACTTCAGGGTTGCTTCTTAGTCATTCCAGACGCTTACTCCTTTACCTTACAATCTCGAATTTCATGCCTTGGCATTGTGTTAATAATCATAACCTTCCCACTATAGTCTATCATGTTATTTATAGGCGTCGTACTACACCATAACTCAATTAGGCCCTAAAGTCTAATGTATGATCTTCACCAAATCTTAGTATACATCATCTTATCATAAAGGTGGATCATTAATCCCAAGGTTATCAATATCGCATAAGCATAACATATTAATGTACAATTCTCATCATATGTTCATCACACATTGAATTCACTACATATAGTTTTGTTGCACATACCTTTGCCATCTCGTGAGATAATCACTTACTTGCTCATTCTTTGGCATGCCCATTGAAATACAATTTTAAGCATACAAATATGTTAGGTCACATCTCAATTTGGCCCGAGGCCTACCACAAAATCATCATCTATAATTTCCACACATCTACTTCTTAATATACATATATTCCATCAATCACAATAGTTAATATGCACTAATTACCATTATGGTCCGGAGTTCACAATTATGGCCTACCTATGTGCCCGATTACTTAAAATAACTTCATTTTCATACACATTTTTAATTTACTCATTGAACCCTTCGGGATCCATAAAGGATACTTGGGGATCTCATATACATATCACCTTACCAATGCCATATCTTGGATATGGTCTTACATGGAGTCTCATAACGATTCCATATCCCGGATATGGTCTGACACGCAATTTCAATATCTCTATGTCATACCAACGTATCCTAATCATCCATAGTTCAACCGGAACTTACATTACTTCGAATCTTTATTGAATAATATTATTCATACTTACAAGAGAAATTATACAATTCATGAAATATTAAGCACTTAATACATAACATAATGCTGATTTACTTACATACGAACTTACCTCATCATACCAAAATGTGAGCAACTTTTTCGGCTTAGTCTGTTAGCTTGGCTTTTCCCTGGTCTAGGCCCAGATTTTGTAATTCTTGATTATAATGTAGAAAATTCATTCATTTAAATCAACATATCAATCTAGTCACTATCATTTTATAATTTGGGCAAAATGACCATTTTGCCCCTAGACTTTCATAAAATGACCATTTTACCCTTGGGTCCGAAAATTGATTTTTATCGAATTTCCTTATTAACCAAGCCTAGGCGACCATTTTTTTCTTCTTATAACAATCCCAAAATTTCATTATTTCACCCCATTACAACCTATTTCTCAACTTTTACAAATTAGTCCTATTAGGGGTTTTTAAGAAAAATCCTTTCACAAAGGTTGTTTATTTAACAACCATAGCTCATATTCTTCCATAAAATTTTAGTTAACAACACATGTTTTCATGGTAAAATGCTAGACTCTCAACCATTTTGCAAAATAGTCCTCTCAATAGCTAGATTTAGCTTTAGGGGTTCTAAAAATACAAAAATCATCAAGAAAGACTACAAAGAAGAATTACTTGTAAGAGCTTAAGGTTGCTAAAATTTTTAAGTTTCCATGGCTATTTTCGTGAAGAAAAATTGGTGGAGAAAGAAGGAGAGATGAGAAAATGTCAACTTTTTCCTATTTGTCTGATTTTATTCAATTTTATCGCTACTTTCACCAAATTGTTGACTTTCCTATTTCTTTGTCTCCCTTGGTCAGCTATCACTTGTTTAATGGCCTAATTTCACTTTAAAGACCCCTAATTTAGGTTCTCTAGTAATTTGACACCTTTGGCTATTAAAATAGGACTTTTGCACTTAATGCGATTTAGTCATTTTTCACAATTAGGCTTACAAATGCTAAAATTACTTCACCAAAATTTTCATCCACTTAAATAATCAAGCTATGTCACTAAAATAATAATAATAATATTTTCTCAACCTCAGATTTTGTGATCCTAAAACCACTATTCCGACTAGGCCCTATATCAGGATGATACATAACTATTTTTGTACAATTTCCAATGATTTTCTCAAATCAAAATAGGGGATTTCGAAACCATTCTGACTCTGTCTTCCAACAACTTAAATATTTCATAGTATGAAACTCCTTTGCTTACACCGTTCTTTTATGTGAAACTAGACTCATTAAGCTTCAATTTCATTTTTTTTTAGCCTTTAACTCAATTTCCACAATTTTTGTTGAATTTTCAAAGTCGGACTGCTACTGCTGTCCAAAACTATTTTAGTGTAAACTTATGATAATAAGTTTATCACCCTTATTAATTCATTTTCAGCACATTGGTAGAAATACATGTTTATACATCATAAGTATAGACCTATAAGCAAAAGGTCATCACAAATCCTTCTCATGGGCATGACTTACCTATTTACATCCTCACCAGATGTACATCATAAACCGAAATCATTCCTCATGAGTTTGGCATACATACTTGAGTTACTCAACATGCTCATATACTTACTCATATTCACTCCTTATTAATCATACAACATGAATTGAATTCACATCTCATCAATTTCATGTAAGTACCTGTGCCACTTACAACATGGTCATAAGTTCTCTCATTTCGATATATACCATAAATCTCCCGTTGAATCATTTGGAATACTAAGGGTATCCAATAGCCACAAACATGGGATAAGATGCCGACGCAATGTCCCAGATATGGTCTTACACTGGCTAGCACATCAAAGTCGATGCCATGTCCCAGACAGGTCTTACGTTGAATTTCATATATCGAGGCCGATGTCGTCTCCCAGACAGGTCTTACACTAGATCTCATCTATCAGTGTCGATGCCATGTCCTAGGCAGGTCTTACACTGACACACAACAAGCTGACGCCATGTCCCATACAGGTCTTACACTAGCTTGTATGTCTCGAGGCCGATGCATGTCCCAGACATATCTTACACTAGCTCTCGTCTCAATGCCGATGCATGTCCTAGACATGTCTTACACTGGCTTTTATAATGTCTTACACTAGAACACATATCACCCAATGTCATGGCATGAATATCATAATCCATTCCTAAGTTTCAACCAGGAGTTATTGCTACGTAAATTCCCAAAATTTACATTCACAACGCAAGTCAGCAATTCAAATCATACTAATCGTACAATACATGGTAACATTATATTTGCATTATTTATATACAACTTACTCATTTTAATGAAATATCATACTCCATCAAATTTATAATGTATTATATCATCACATGAGTGTTATTAATTTTTGGCATCACTTTCTCATACATAACTCCATCAACATATAATTCAATACAATTATAACAAAATAGATTTCAAGTATATTAACAATAATATGGATAACATACTTATTTAGTCACACAGACTTACCTCGAATGCAATTTTGGCTAATTACTCCATTTTAGTCCATAACCTCGTACTTTCTGATTTAAGCCTAAATCTCAATTTTCTTGATCTAACATGATGAAATCCACTCATTTAATCATTACATTAATTAAAACATTCTATAATTCACAATTTGGCAAAATGACCATTTTGCCTCAAACTTTACAAAGATTACGATTTTGCCCTTAGGCTCGTAAATCATTTTTTATCGAATTTCCTCCTTTACCAAGCCTAGCCGAATTATTTTTCTAACTATAGCAACTAACAATTTCAATTATTTCACACATTTACAACTTATTTTACAACTTTACAAAATAGCCCTTTTTAGGTGTTTTCATGTAAACTTCTTTCACAAAAGTTGTTTATTACACAACCAAGACTCATTTTCTTCCATAAAAATTCAGCAAACAACATAAATGCTCTCATGGAAAAACCCTAGACATGCAACCATTTTGTAAAATAGTCCTCCATTAGCTAGCTCATGCTACAAGGGTCCTAAAAGTGTAAAAATCATCAAGAAAAGTCATCAAAATCACTTACTTGCAAGAGAACTAAGTGGCTGAAAGCTTAAGCTCTTAAAACCCCCTTGTTTTCTACCATTTTTGATGGGGAAGAAGAAAGATAAAAAGATGATACCTTTTGTTTTATTTTATTCTATTTCTAGTCAAAATTAAGTCACCAACCACACCAAATTTTGACTTTTCTACTTTCTTTCTCTCTATGGCCGACCAAACACCTTTTTTTGGTTCTATTTGCTCTTTAAACACCCAAAATTTTGGTTCTCTAGCTATTTAACATATTTAGCTAGCAAAACAAAACTTTTTTCCTTTATGCGATTTAGTCCTTTTTCGCAATTAAGCATGCAATCGCTAAAATTATTTCACCAAAATTTTCATGCACTCGTATAATCATGCTATAACACATAAAATAACACTAGAAATAATTTCTCTGGCCCTGGAATAGTGGTTCCAAAACCACTGTTCCGACTAGGCCAAAAATTGGGCTATTACATAATCTATCATCAATCATTAAAATACATGCTTATTCATCAATGGAACCATCCTAAATCTTTAACAGTTTTGCAAAATAGTCCCTGGGCTAGCTAGATTAAGCTGCAGCGATCTCAAAAACATAGAAATTATTAAAAACAGGACAAAAATCATACCTAATTCAAGGAATGAAGATAGCCAAATATGGAAGCTTAAAAATGACTTTTTTTGCACCCTAGTTCGGCTGGAGAAAATGACGAGAATAGAAAATTGTTCGGTTTTATTTATTTTATGTTTAATTACAAATTTACGAATATAACCTTAATGAATCACACTAATTTCAACAATACCAATCTCATAAATGTCCACTAACATATTAATGATCTAATTACCACTTAAGGACCTTAACTTTAAGATTCCATAACTTTAGACACCTTTAACTATTAAAACATAACTTTTGCACTTTACGCGATTTAGTCCTTTTTATAAAATTAAGCACACAAATGATAAAAATTTTTAACAAAAATTTCACACAAACATACTATCATGTTATAGAGCTTAAAATAATAATGAAATAACTATTTCAACTTTGAATTTGTGGTCCCAAAACTAGTGTTCCAATTTGACCAAAAACAGGCTGTTACATGAATACAATCACAAATCTATCTAAATACGGTTTAAAGTTTCGATTCATTGAATCCATAAAAATTGTAGGAGCATTAGTTAATCCGAAAGGCATAATAAGAAATTCATAATGCCCGTACCTTGTTCTAAATGCAGTTTTCGGCACATTTGAATCCTTAACTCACAACTGATAGTAGCCAAATCTCATATCAATCTTCAAAAACGCTGTCACTCTTTTCAATTGATCAAAAAAATCATCGATTCTTGGAAAAGGATTCTTGTTCTTTATCATAACCTTATTGAGTTGACGATAATCAATACAAAGTCTCATTGATCTGCCATTCTTCTTTACGAACAGTACTGGCACACCCAGGCCGAAAAACTAGGTCGTGCAAAACCTCTATCCATTAACTCTTGCAATTGAGCTTTCAACTCTTTTGACTCTGTCAAAGCCATTCTATATGGAGCTATAGATATCGGTGATGTTCCCGACACCAATTCAATAGCAAAATCAACCTCTCTAATCAGTGGCAACCGCGATAATTCTTGTTGAAATACATCCAAATACTCACAAACTACTGCCACTAATTCAATCTTTGATTCAGACACTTTTGTATCCAGTACATAAGCAAGATAAGCTTCACAAACTTTTCTCACACATCTCTGAGCTGACATAAGTGAAATCACAATAGGCAATTCACTCGACTCATCTGATTCAATTCGAATGATTTCACTATTCTAACTTTTCAATTTAATAGTCTTTCATCTACAATTCACAACAGTATCATGCAGCGTCAACCAATCTATACTCAGAATTACATCAAATTCATCAAACGATAGTAGCATCAAATCAGCTAAAAAATAGTAACCCTAAATCATTAAAGGATAGTTCTTGTAGACTTTATCAACTAAAACATATTAGCCTAAGGGGTCAACACTTTAATCACAAACTCAGTAGACTCAACGGGAAAATTCTTACTAGACACCAAATTCATACAAATATATGAATGAGTCAATCCAGGATCAATCAACGCAATTACATTAGTGTCATAGAGAGAAAATATACCAGTGATAACATCGGGTGACGATGCATCTTCGCGACTGTGAATACCATAAGCTCTGGAAGGTGCTCTAGCCTTTGATGTCACAGCTGAATCTTTTGTTGCACCTTTACTACTAATCACATTTCCAGCACTTCGAGGTGGTCTACCCTTGGAAACTGTATTACTCAGCCTTGAAGTCTAAAGATTATCTTTCCCAAATCACTGCGGACAATCACAAATAAAGTATTCTTGCGAACCACATCTAGAACAGGCTTTATTATTATCATTCATCCAACAATCTCCAACATGTTGTCGACCACACCATTGACACTCGGGTTTATTGTTTCTCACATTGCCAACACTCGATATTGATGTAGTTTGAGTCTTAAGACTTAGTATTGTTTCCCATGATCTCTGTTTGGATACCCGATTGAAGTATTCAAACGAGTATACGAATCTCTTGATTTCTTTGAAGAAGATTGTTATGGCTTATTCATCGATCTTTTTCTCAAATCTCTAGCATCGAAATACGCCTTTCTCTTTTCTATACCAAGTTCTTCAGCTTTACAGGCTCTGTTAACTAGCACCATGAATTATTTTAACTCTAGAATCCCAACTAACAATCTGATATCTTTGTTCAGCCCATCTTTGAATCTTTTGCACAAAATTATGTTAGTTGAAACACATTCTCGTACATACTTACTAAGTCTTGAAAACTCTTGCTCATATTCGGTCACAAACATACGGCCCTGTTTCATCTTCAAAAACTCTTTACACTTTTGATCAATAAACCATTAATTGATGTATTTCTTTTTAAATTTGGTTTGAAAGAATTCCCAGGTAAATTTTTCTCTCGATACCACAAATACTAAGGTATTCCACCACTGATAAGCTATTTAATACCTTTTGCTAATAGAACACCACTTTTGCACTTTACGTGATTTAGTCCTTTTTATCAAATTAAACACTCAAACGATAAAATTTCTTAACGAAACTTTCACACAAACATACTATCATTGTAACATCCTGATTTTCGGGTTTTTCGCGATTCCTGATATTTTAAGTAAATTTCTAAAATTTGGTATGTGATGATGGAATTCATAATTTGGGTATGTAAATGGGCTTATGGAAGGCCCATGAGTTGGCCAAAATCCGGTGGAATTTTTAAATTTTGGACTTAGGAGTTAGGGGTTCTGGCTAGGTGCCCTTATATTAAGTTGTGGGTAAAGTGTATCACAAAAAGATCCTCTGGCAAAGTGGCTAAGTGACGCCACTAGGGAGCTTTAAAGGTGGCGTGTAAGTGTTGGGAGAAGACCTGGGATCGATTCCCTGTGTTGGCAAATAGGAGTATTTATTTTTGTGCAGGAAGGGTAAGTGTTGGAACCTGAGTGGATTCTGTAAGAGGAGAGAGTTGGATCAAGTCAAATGCATAAATTAAGGAGGGATAAGGGGAGAGATTTTAGGGATGTGATATGGAGATAGAGTTGGCTTTTTTTGGTAGAAACATTTGAATGAAGAAGATGATAGCTAATTTTGTAATATCCTGATTTTGGGCCTAGTCGGAATAGTGGTTTTGTGACCACAAAATTCGAGATAGAAATAATTATTTTATGATTATTTTGAGGTCTATGATATGATTGCATGATTGTGTGAAAATTTCGTGAAGAAATTTTATGCATAAAGTGCTTAAATTGAAATTAGGGACTAAATCGAATAATTTGTAAAACTTGCATTCTAGAAGTTTCTAGTATGAAATTGTTTTGAAATATTAATTAGGAGGTCTTAAATAGAAATTTTACCAATTTCTAAGTCTATGGACAAAAATTGGACATGGATGGAATTTTTGGAAAGTTTAGTAGTAAGGGCATTTTGGTCATTTAGGGGTAAAATGAATTAAAATACAAAATTAAAAGCCAATTTTGCTCCTCTTCAACCCCATGGCTGAATATAGCGAGGAGAAACCATGGCTAGGGTTTTTCAAGCTTCCAAGCTCGATTGTAAGTCCATTCTAGCCCCGTTTTTCAAGTTCTTTACTTTTTTGGAGTCCCGGTAACTCGATTAAGCTTATGCTAGCAATAATTTAACCTAGGGTTTATATTTGGAAAAATACCCATAGGTGAAATTTGTGTATTTTGGTGTTTTATGATAGAATATGAGGTTTTAAATTATGTTAGACAACTTGTGCTACTCGGTTTTAAGCGAAAACTAGCAAAAAGGCTTAATCGGTAAAAATACCTAATAGTCATAAGTACATGATAGAGTGAGAATTTGATGTTTCCATAGAAGGGAAAAATGATCAGCATGTCATAAAACATAAGAAAATAGGCTGAAGTTTAATTTACGAGCTTTGGGGAAAAAGTGTAAATATGAAAAAGTTTAGGGGCAAAATTGTAATTTTGCCAAAATATGATTTTGGGTCAATTTGAATAATGTGAGTCCTAATTAGACTATATTTTAAATGATAGAGCAGGAAAAACTGAAATTCGGGCTAAAATGGAAAAATACCAAGTTGTGGACGAAATGGTAAAAGTAGCAATTTTCGCATACGAGGTAAGTTCATGTGTAAATGTAGTAACATAATTGTCATTTTAAGCAATTTAATGTTGTTTATATGATATGATGCTGATTATTATCATGAAATATTATGCTTTGTGGTTATTATTGAATAATATGTAATTATGTGAATTACTTGATGAGTATGAACTATCACCGAAGTATCAATTTCGATATTCCGTGGAAGATGGCAAAGATGTGTGATCGAGGAAAACGCCCGTTTGAACATTAGGAATATATTAGGATACAAGTGACATGTCACTAGGATGGTTGAGCATCCAAACTCGTTGAGTTGAGTCCGAGTTCACTTATGGATGCAAATGTCCGAACTCGTTGAGTTGAGTCCGAGTTCGTGAGATGTAACTAGGCATCCGAACTCGTTGAGTTGATTTCGAGTTCACTCATGGATGCAAACGCCCGAGCTCGTTGAGTTGAGTCCGAGTTCGCTTATGGGCGGGTTACATGGTAGCTTGGCTACATATGTGGCACTTATGTGTAAACTTTCCATGTATCCAAATTATATTCCGATGTGTTCAACGGGTAAAATTCTACTCAAATGGAGGAATACTCGAGATGAAAGGGACGTATTGGTAAGTTTTGTGAAATGAATACTTTGAACAGTGTTGACAAGCCAGCTCGGAAATCGGGAACGGTCGGAGGCACACTCACACTATCCGTATACCATCTTGGCATAATGGCTTGTATATTTTGAGTATGGCATGTATAGCATTATAATCATTTTGTATATATGGTCTTATGATATGGTTATTGAGTGGTATGGAAATGCTTGGTAATGATTAGCCATTGGAATGGCTAATCATGATCATATTTGGTGTTATGTATGCTAAATTGCTAGCTAATCCATGGAAACCATGAAATAGGTAAAATTTACCATAAAATAGATTCAGACAGCAACAGTGATGTGAGTTTGAAAAATCATTAAAAATAGTAGAGATACAATTAGATGATGAATAAAATATGGAATTGAAGAATTATGAGTCTATTTTCATATGGATGGAACAAAACAGGTATACGAGTTATATTTTATGAGATGTTTAAATTTTTGTGAAACAGGTCCAGAGCGATTTCTAGATCCCCTGTTCTAAATTTGGAAATTCACCATAAATTTTTCAAAGATAATTATAAGTCATGATTTATATGTACAGACTCCTTATTGAGTCTAGTTTTATTAGAAACAAACGTCATAGTCATTGAAACTCTGTACAAGGAGATATCGGATTCGTAATACACAAAGGTCAGAGCAGTCGAACCCTGAAATAGGGGAGAATTTAACTAATAAACTGTACGAATTTGCTGGACCAAATATTCTAGAAAACATTTAGTAAATATATATATGAGTCTAGTTTTAGGGAAAATTTACGGAATTGGATTTTGAGTTTTGGAACTCGAGATATGAATTTTTAAGCGACTGTGACGCAGATTGCTACCTTGACTGAAAATTTTAAAAATAAATTGTTTGAGCTGTTTAAGTAATGAATTAAGTCTATTAACACCTCGTGTTCGACTCCGGCGATGGTCTCGGGTATGGGGCATTACAAATTTGGCTTATTTTCCTTTTTAATTCTTTTAATTATTAGTTTACCAAAAGAGCCCTAACTTTAAAATATTTTATTACACCCATTTTATGACTATTTTTGTCCAGCAATTAACCAATGGTCTAATTACCATTTAACGTCCCTCAATTTAAAATTTCATAAGAATTGGACACCTCTAGTATGTAGAACTCAATTTTTTCACTTTTTACGTGTAACACCCAGAATTTGGGCCTAGAAGTTTTGGGCCTTAAGCATGGAAGCATTTGAAGGCAGCTTATAATATTTTGTTGTGCATGTAAATTTCGTTAATGAAGGCTTGTTTTAGTGGTTAAGTGTGATGAGAAGTGTTGGAGAAGTTCTGGGTTCAAACCTAGACTCTAGCAAAAATTTTGGTTTAAGGTGAATCAAACCCTGGGTGTAGTAGGTAGGCCTTAAGAATATTGTTGGAGAAATTGTGACACAAAAATCCTTCTGGCTTAGTGGCAAGTAGCGTGTGGAGCATTTAAGGGGAGGCATGGGTTCGAATCCATGGCAAGCAAAGAGCATTTATTTTGCTAACAGGGGGCGGCAAGAGTTGGTGTTGAATTTAAACTCTGATGATGGAGGGATCCCACATCGGGAAGCTAACATAAGAGTGGATGCGAAACTGGCTTTAAATAGAGAGAACCATGAGGAGAGTAAAGGTGCCCTTATTGGCTGATCCCTTTTGCTTTGTGGCGTGCTAGGTTGGGTTGGGCACCGGCTAAGAGTGCTCGGAGCGTGGATTAACTCCAGTCTTCAATTAGGTGTGTATTTCTTACTACTCTAGCTGTAGAATGGCTACTTTGGGCCGCGATGGGCTAAAAGTGGCCATGTGGGCCTAATGGGCCTACGGGCCCAATTGGATAAGTTGTTTGATTATGTAGTAAATATTGGGTTGGACTATGTGAATCTCATATCTGTAGGCTAGCATTACTGAAATGCCTTTTAGGGTAGAATTACCAAAATACTCTTGGGTTATACAGTTACCAAAATACCCCTGGTTTGTAAAATTACCAAAATACCTCTGATTTGTGAAATTACTGAAATACCCTCGACCTGTAAAATTACTGAAATACCTTCGACTTGTAAAATTACCAAAGTACCCTCGATTTACAGAATTACTATTTTTACCCTTGATTTACAGAATTACCGTTTTACCCTTGATTTACAGAATTACTATTTTACCCTCAATTTACAAAATTACCGTTTTACCCTTGATTTATAGAATTACCATTTTACCCTCGATTTACAAAATTATCATTTTACCCTCGATTTACAGAATTACTGTTTACCCTCGATTTATAGAATTATCGTTTTACCCTTGATTTACAAAATTACTATTTTATCCTCAATTTACAGAATTACCATTTTACCCTCTATTTATAAAATTACCATTTTACCCCTAGGGTGTTAAATGATTGTTTTGCCCTTGTGGGCAAGTGACTGACTTGGACTATGTGACAGCCCTAAAGTGACCCTAGTAGGAAAGCGGTTTCGGGACCACTAAACCGAGTCACTAAATTATTTGAATATGATATTTATTATCTAAAATAAATGTGTGAAAATTTTAAGCTTCGATTTAGTAAATTGCATGTGAATTTAGTCAATAGGACTTATGTGTGACACTTTTGAAATGTGATAGATCAAAACATAAGGACCTATTAGTGCATGTTGAAAAAGGGGGGGACTTGCATGTCAATTTCCCCCATCTAGTAGTGGTAGCCATGACATTAGGGTGGACAAAGGATGATGGGCAAAACATGTTATAGACATGTTGTGTTGGTGCATCATGGGAGGAAACAATAAAATAAAGTTAGTAATAAAGAAATGGAAAAAAAAAAGGAGAAAGAAAATGATGAAAACAAAAGAAAAAAATGTGTCCATCCTTTTTCATTCTTCTTGACCGAAAATTCAAAAGAAAGAAGGAGGAAATGTTGAAGAGATTCGCCATGCTTGTAGCTAGGTGAAGGTAAGTTTGATGTTGTGCCATGAGATTCATGCATGTTTTTTTGTTAGCTTGAGTTCTAACTAGCCCATGGTTCAAATCTTTACTATGTCATGGAGATGATATTCGGCTAAGGTGGATTTGTGTTGATGTTATTTGCATGCTAAAAGTGAAGCTTGTAATGATGCATGTGATGGTGGATTGATGACTCTTGAATCTCCTTTTAACATCCTTGAGTGAGACATTAAGTTCCTTGTTCAACCATGACCAAAATTGAAATGGTATGGTGTTGTGATGCATTCACCATGGTAGGAAGTAGAAGAGAAATATGTTGTTGTTCACGTTATTGGATGAGAAATGGTAGTAAGGTGAAGTGCAAATGCTAGTGTTTGATTTACTAGTGTATATGTGTGTATTAGCCAAGTTTTGAACTTGAAACAAAATGGTGTTTAGTCAATACAAGTGACCATACTTGTAGAATGTATTAAGTGTTGCAATCGGCCCCAACATAGACATGTATGTTCGGCCACATGAATGAGTATATGAGTTGATGTGTATGTTCGGCCATAGGTAGCCTATTGATGGCTTTAGCTTGACTTAGAAAATTCAGCTAAGGGGGAAATATTAGCTAGTATGTTGAATTCGATTCGTGATTTCGTACATATGTGACTCTAATGTCTAATGTATATATGGGCTAAGTACCTTGAGCTTCTCTTTTGATGTTCGAATGAATTGTATTAAATTGCTTGATGTGATTAAAAATGTGTATGATCATTGTGTATTTGAGCTAAAAGGTGGCCATATGACCTATCAAACTCCTTGTCATATTCGGCCATAAGCTAGCAAAATGAGACTTTAATAAGTTAAATTTGTTTGAATTAGCTCAAGAGCTTAGAGGACCACAGTTGGATAAGGGAAAGGAAAAAGTGATCGAATAGCCGTTGAAGCCGTTTGACAACATCCGAGGTAAGTTTTCGAGTAATGGAACTTAGATTATGATTTGATTAGATCACGTTTTAAGCAAATCAAAATCATGCTCTTTGTGCGTGGCTATTGAGCCGAAATTGCAAGTGTGATAAGTGCCTCGTGTTAGAGTTTTGCTAACGAAAATGAAATACGGATGTGTCATGATTTATTGATAAATGTGCATGGTTATTCGAAATGATGTCCGGGCTAAGTCCCGAAGGCTTTGTGCTAAGTGACTAAATCCGGACTAAGATCCGAAGGCATTTGTGCGAGTTACTAATTCTGGGCTAAGCCCGAAGGCATTTGTGCGAGTTACCAATTCCGGGCTAAGCCCGAAAACATTGTGCGAGTTACTAAATCCGGGTTAAGTCCCGAAGGCATTTGTGCGAGTTACTATAACCGGGCTATGTCCCGAAGGCATTTGAACGAGTAGCTATATCCGGTTAAATTCCGAAGGTACGTGATTCGGGAATGATTGATCTTGCTGTAAAAATTTCAGTTAATACGCTCGTAAAATCCCAACAATGAGGTATGTTTCGTATGTGCTTTGAATTAGTTGAGCCCTTACAAATAAGTATTCACTCAGTTGATAAATGAGCTACCGGCCTTTGGCTAAGTTGATCTTTGTGTATGAATATAAGGGTCGGTAATGTGAAGTAAGTATGATATTGAGAATTTGTGCATATGAAATTATCTGTTTAGCTACATGAATGCTATACTTTGGTTGTGTCTAAATTCATAACTCAAACTTACTAAGCATTAAATGCTTACTCCGTTTCTTTGATTCTCTGTTTTATAGATTTTGGTTCATCAGCTATCGGACTCGGGATTTTGAAGTTGAAGTCGCCCACACTATCAAAGCTCCTTTTGGTATACTTTTGGTTGAACTTTGAAATGGCATGTATAGGACTACCCTTCTTGTTATTGGTCACATACCCCTTTGGTTTTGTATAAATTTGGATAGCCATGCGAAAATGGCTTATATACACTTTGGGCATGGTATTATAATCATTTGTATGTTGATCATTAAGAGGTATGGAAATGTTTGGAAACGATTAGCCATTGGGATGGTTAATCATGATCATATTTTGTGCTATATATGTAAAAGGGCTAGTTGAATCATGGAAACTATGAAATAGGTAAAGCCTACCTTAAAGACAGATGCTGACAGCTGCAGTGACGTGGATGTGAAAAATCACTAAAAATAGTAGGAATGGAATTAAATAGTGAATAAATTATGTAAACGAACCTTGACGAGTCTATTTTCATAAGAAAGTAACGAAATGATCATATTAACAGTATGTTAAGAGATATTTAAGTTTTTGTGAGACAGGGCCAGAACGGCTTTTGGAGTCCCTGTTCCGACTTTGGAAATTCATTATAAATTGACCAGAGATAATTGTAAGTCATTCCATATATGTACAGATTCCTTTTCGAGTCTAGTTTTTGTAGAAACAAACAGCATCAGTATTGAAGCCCTGTACAGGGAGATATCCAAGTTGTAATGTGCAAATATCAGTGTAGTTGATCCCTGTAACATGGGGGACTTTAACTAATAAACTGTACTAATTGGCCCGACCAAAAATTCTAGAAAACAATTTTTAGATGTATATATGAGTCTAGTTTTAGGGAAAAATCACGAAACTGATTTTCGAGTTGTGGAGCTCAAGATATGATTTTTAAGGTGACAGTGACACAGTTAGCCGGCTATCTGGAAATTTTTAAAATGAACTGTGCAAGTAAGTTGATTAAGCCCGTTAACCCCTCGTGTCCGACTCCGGCAACGGTCTCGGGTACAGGGTGTTACAGTTTTATTGGTATCAGAGCTATGGTTTAGTTGATTCTAGGACTACCGTAATACATGTGGGTCTAGCTGTACATGCCATTTTGTGATTATTTGATAGTGTGGTGGTTTCTGACATTTGCAAATGTGTTTATTTATAGTAATGGATCCCGATCCCGACCGAGCGGTAGCTGATGATCTTGAGAGTGTAGCGCCTGCTCCCGCGCAAGGGACAGCACCGGCGGACTCTCAACCTATTGCTAGCAATCCGAATGATGAGGCTAGGCAAGCTTTTTATAGCGTGATGAATGATTGGTTCAACCAATACATTCGAACTAATACGGCTGTTCCACAACCTCCATTCCCGACAAACACAACCCCCGCACCTACAATACCTCCGGTAACTGACCAAATAAGGTCAAATAAGCCCCCAATTGACAGAATCCGAAAACATGGGGCCACCGAATTTAAGGCTAGGGACAGCGATGATGCCGAGCAAGCTGAATTTTGGTTGGACAACACTATCCGGGTACTCAATGAGCTATCTTGCACACCCGATGAGTGCCTAAAGTGTACTATCTCCTTGCTACGTGATTCTGCCTACTATTGGTAGAATACGTTGACTTTTGTTGTGCCTAGAGAGCAAGTAACTTGGGAGTTTTTCCAAACCGAGCTTCGAAAAAAGTATATCAGTCAAAGATTTATGGATCAAAAACGGAAGGAATTTCTTGAGCTTAAACAAGGTTCCATGTCGGTTATCGACTATGAACGAAAATTTGTGAGGCTTAGCCGGTGTGCACGAGAATGCATTTCCTCAGAAGCCGTAATGTGTAAACGTTTCGAGGATGGACTAAATGATGATATAAAGCTGCATGTTGGCATCTTGGAAATCCGAGAATTTGTGGTACTTGTTGAGCGAGCTTGCAAAGCCGAGGAGCTCAAGATGGAGAAAAGAAAAGGCGATATGGGAGCAAAGGAGTTTCAGAAGAGGTCTTCGGGGAGGCCCTTTCAACAGCCATCGAAGAAATTTAGAGAGGATTTGGGGTGATCTAGAGACACATTGGGTTTTTCTAGACGAGACCGTGATCGACCCCCTGTGAGTGCACGAGTCACTTCAGACGCCAGTGTTGGAAATGATCGTCGAGACAGAACGGAGTGTCGGTATTGCAGTAAATGGCACTCGGGGAGCTGTAGATTCCATGACCGCTCCTGTTACAAGTGCGGGTTAGCCGACCACTTTATCAAAGATTGCCCGAGATTGTCTGAACAGAATGTAAATCAGAGTGGGAAACTGGGTGCTACCACTGCTTGGGGTAGACCATCTAGGAATACGGGCAATGCTAGTGGCGGTCAGAGAGGATCTAGAGATGCTACCACCAGATCTGAGGCTCGTGCTCCTACTAGGGCTTATGCCATACACGCACGCGAGGATGCTTCCTCGCCAGATGTTATTACCGGTACTTTTACTCTCTTTGATACTAATGTGATTGCTTTGATTGACCCTGGTTCTACTCATTCTTATATATGCGAAACCTTAGCATCCAAGAAGACTTTACCTATTGAGTCTCTCGAGTTCGTAATTCGGTGTCAAATCCTTGGGTCATTACGTGCTTGTCAATAAAGTGTGTAAGAAATGTCCCTAGTACTTGAGGTTCCTATTTTCCCACGGACTTGATGTCATTGTTGCTTGATGAATTTGATGTTATCCTCGGTTTAGATTGGTTGACCGTGCATGATGCGGTTGTGAATTGAAAAGCAAGACTATTGATTTGAGATGTGCAAATAACGAGATAATCCGGTTGAGTCTACGGACTTAAAGGGGTTGCCACCGTAATATCGCAATGTTGGCCCAGAAATATGTAAGAAAGGGGTGCGAAGCATACCTTGCGTATGTACTTGATGACAAAGAATTGAAAAAGAAACCCGAATCTGTGCTGGTGGTTTGTGAATACCCGGATGTTTTTCCCGAAGAATTACCGGGTTTACCACCTGTTCGGGAAGTAGAGTTTGGTATTGAGCTTGTACCTGGGACTACGCCAATTTCAATAGCTCAGATCGTATGGCACCAACCGAGTTAAAAGAATTGAAAGCTCGATTGCAAGAGTTGACGGATAGAGGTTTCGCTCGACCAAGTTTCTCACCTTGGGGTGCACCAAGATTATTTGTGAAAAGAAGGACGGAACCATGAGGATGTGCATTGACTATCGTCACCGAATAAAGTGACGATAAAGAATAAATATCCGCTATCACGCATTGATGATTTGTTTGATCAACTAAAGGGAGCCTTAGTGTTTTCAAAGATAGATTTGAGATCGGGTATTACCAGCCATAATTCGAGATTCGGATATACCCAAAACGCTTTCGAGCGAGATACGGCCACTACGAGTTCTTAGTGATGCCGCTTGGGCTCACTAATGCCCTCGCGGTATTTATGGATTTGATGAATCGGATCTTGACATGATTTGGACCGGTTCGTAGTTGTGTTCATTAACGACATCTTGGTCTATTCAAGAGATGAGACCGAACATGCCGAGCACCGAGATTAGTATTGCAAATTTTACGGGATAAGCAATTATATGCTAAGTTCGAGAAGTGTGAGTTCGGTTAAGAGAGGTTAGCTTCTTGGGTCATGTGGTATCCGCATCGGTATTCAAGTTGACCCGAGCAAAATTTTAGCCATACTTAACTGGAAGCCTCAGAAATATTATTGAGGTTCGAGCTTTTTGGGACTTGCTTACATTACCGACGGTTTGTAAAAGGTTTCTCGATGATAGCCACACCCATGACGGAGCTACTTCAAAAGATGTTAAGTTCGAATGGACGGAAAAATGTCGAAAAGTTTTGATCAACTGAAAACTTATTTGACTGAAGCTCAATTTTAGTGCAGCCGAATCGGGCAAAGAGTTTGTCATCTATAGTGACGCCTCCCTACTTGGGTTAGGTTGCGTATTGATGCAAGAAGGTCGAGTTGTGGCCTATGCGTCGAGACAATTAAAGCCACATGAGAAAAATTATCCGACTCATGATCTCGAATTAGCTGCCATCGTATTCACCTTGAAAATATGGCGACATTACTTATTTGGTGAGAAGTGCCATGTATTTTCGGATCACAAAAGTCTCAAATATTTGATGACTCAAAGAGACTTCAATCTGCGACAAAGACGTTGGCTCGAGTTGTTAAAAGATTATGAGCTTGTCATTGATTATCACCCGGGAAAGGCTAATGTGGTTGCGGATGCCTTAAGCCGGAAATCACTGTTTGCTTTACGAGCAATGAATGTACACTTGTCTGTTCTACCTGACAATGTGTTAGTAGCCGAATTAAAGGCCAAACCATTATTGATTCATCAAATTCGTGAAGCTCAAAAAGTCGATTTATAAGTTGGTTGCAAACGGGCTGAATGTGTTCAATGTGGAATCGGAGTTTCAAATTGATGATGACGATTGTTTGAGGTACGAAATTGGTTGTGTGTTCCAAGAAATTCAGAACTCATTTCGATGATTCTGAACGAAGCTCATTGTAGCCGAATGTCAATTCACCCGGGGAGTACGAAAATGTACCACGACCTAAGACGTCAATTTTGGTGGCATGGTATGAAACGAGACATTTATGATTTTGTTTCGAAGTGTTTAATATGTTAGCAAGTGAAGGCGGAACATCAAGTGCCTATGGGTTTACTCCAACCGATCATGATACCTGAATGGAAATGGGATCGAGTAACGATGGATTTTGTATCTGGGTTGCCAGTGTCGGCAAGTAAGAAAGATGCGATTTGGGTCGTTGTTGATAGATTGACTAAGTCGGCTCACTTTATCCCCGTACGCACGGATTTTTCAATGGATAAATTAGTTGAATTATATGTTTCTCAGATTGTGAGATTACACGGGGTACCTATTTCTATCGTGTCGGATAGAGATCCGAGATTCACCTCACGATTTTGGAAGAAATTTCAAGAAGCTTTGGGTACCAAGCTGCATTTTAGCACCGCTTTTCATCCACAAACCGGTGGTCAATCTGAGCGGATAATTCAGATACTTGAGGATATGTTGAGATGTTGCATCCTCGAGTTTAGTGGTTCATGGGAACGGTATTTACCTTTGATTGAATTCGCTTACAACAATAGTTTTCAGTCAAGTATTAAGATGGCACCTTACGAGGCTTTGTATGGTCGAAAATGCCGTACGCCATTGTTTTGGACCGAGCTCGGTGAAAGTAAAATTTTTGGAGTTGATTTGATTAAAGATGCTGAATGGAAAGTAAAGGTAATCCGTGAAAGTCTGAAGGCAGCCACAGATCGTCAGAAATCATATGCGGATTTGAAACGAAAAGACATTGAATATCAGGTGGGAGATAAAGTGTTTCTTAAAGTTTCGCCTTGAAAAAAGATGCTCAAATTTGGCCGTAAGGGCAAGTTGAGCCCGAGATTTATTGGGCCATACGAAATCTCCGAACGAGTTGGTCTAGTTGCATATAGATTGATTTTCCCCCCTAAACTTGAAAAGATTCACGACGTCTTTCATGTTTCGATGCTTCGACGTTATAGATCCGATCCGTCACACGTGATTAATCCATCAGAAGTTGAAATTCAATTTGACTTGAGTTATGAAAAAGAACCGATTCGTATCCTAGCTCATGAAGTGAAAGAGTTGCGAAACAAAAGGGTTCCGTTAGTAAAGGTGTTATGGCTCAAACACGGAGTCGAAGAAGCTACTTGGGAAACCGAGAATGCCATGAAAGAACGATACCCAAACTTATTTACCGGTAAGATTTTCGGGGACGAAAATTTCTTAAGTGGGGGAGAGTTGTGACAGCCCTAAAGTGACCGTAGTAGGAAAGCGGTTTCGGGACCGCTAAACCGAGTCACTAAATTATTTGAATATGATATTTATTGTCTAAAATAAATGTGTGAAAATTTTAAGCTTCGATTTAGTAAATTGCATGTGAATTTAGTCAATAGGACTTATGTGTGACACTTTTGAAATGTGATAGATCAAAACATAAGGACCTATTAGTGCATGTTGAAAAAGGGGGGACTTGCATGTCAATTTCCCCCCCATCTAGTAGTGGCCGGCCATGACATTAGGGTGGACAAAGGATGATGGGCAAAACATGTTATAGACATGTTGTGTTGGTGCATCATGGGAGGAAACAATAAAATAAAGTTAGTAATAAAGAAATGGAAAAAAAAGAAAGGAGAAAGAAAATGAAGAAAACAAAAGAAAAAAAATGTGTCCATCCTTTTTCATTCTTCTTGACCGAAAATTCAAAAGAAAGAAGGAGGAAATGTTGAAGAGATTCGCCATGCTTGTAGCTAGGTGAAGGTAAGTTTGATGTTGTGCCATGAGATTCATGCATGTTTTTTTTGTTAGCTTGAGTTCTAACTAGCCCATGGTTCAAATCTTTACTATGTCATGGAGATGATATTCGGCTAAGGTGGATTTGTTTTGATGTTATTTGCATGCTAAAAGTGAAGCTTGTAATGATGCATGTGATAGTGGATTGATGACTCTTGAATCTCCCTTTTAGCATCCTTGAGTGAGACATTAAGTTCCTTGTTCAACCATGACCAAAATTGAAATGGTATGGTGTTGTGATGCATTCGGCCATGGTAGGAAGTAGAAGGGAAATATGTTGTTGTTCACGTTATTGGATGAGAAATGGTAGTAAGGTGAAGTACAAATGCTAGTGTTTGATTTACTAGTGTATATGTGTGTATTAGCCAAGTTTTGAACTTGAAACAAAATGGTGTTTAGTCAATACAAGTGATCATACTTGTAGAATGTATTAAGTGTTGCAATCGGCCCCAACATAGACATGTATGTTTGGCCACATGAATGAGTATATGAGTTGATGTGTATGTTCGGCCATAGGTGGCCTATTGATGGCTTTAGCTTGACTTAGAAAATTTGGCTAAGGGGGAAATATTAGCTAGTATGTTGAATTCGATTCGTGATTTCGTACATATGTGACTCTAATGTCTAATGTATATATGGGCTAAGTACCTTGAGCTTCTCTTTTGATGTTCGAATGAATTGTACTAAATTGATTGATGTGATTAAAAATGCGTATGATCATTGTGTATTTGAGCTAAAAGGTGGCCATATGACCTATCAAACTCCTTGTCATATTCGGCCATAAGCTAGCAAAATGAGACTTTAATAAGTTAAATTTGTTTGAATTAGCTCAAGAGCTTAGAGGACCACAGTTGGATAAGGGAAAGGAAAAAGTGATCGAATAGCCGTTGAAGTCGTTCGACAACATCCGAGGTAAGTTTTCGAGTAATGGAACTTAGATTATGATTTGATTAGATCATGTTTTAAGCAAATCAAAATCATGCTCTTTGTGCGTGGCTATTGAGCCGAAATTGCAAGTGTGATAAGTGCCTCGTGTTAGAGTTTTGCTAACGAAAATGGAATACGAATGTGTCATGATTTATTGATAAATGTGCATGGTTATTCGAATGATGTCCGGGCTAAGTCCCGAAGGCTTTGTGCTAAGTGACTAAATCCAGACTAAGATCCGAAGGCATTTGTGCGAGTTACTAATTTGGGCTAAGCCCAAGGCATTGTCGAGTTACTAAATCCGGTTAAGTCCGAACGCATTTGTGCGAGTTACTATAACCGGCTATGTCCCAAGGCATTTGAACGAGTAGCTATATCCGGTTAAATTCTGAAGGTACATGATTCGGGATTGATTGATCTTGCTGTAAAAATTTCAGTTAATACGCTCGTAAAATCCCAACAATGAGGTATGTTTCGTATGTGCTTTGAATTAGTTGAGCCCTTACAAATAAGTATTCGCCGGTTGATAAATGAGCTACCGCCTTTAGCTAAGTTGATCTTTGTGTATGAATATAAGGGTCGGTAATGTGAAGTAAGTATGATATTGAGAATTTGTGCATATGAAATTATCTGTTTAGCTACATGAATGCTATACTTTGGTTGTGTCTAAATTCATAACTCAAACTTACTAAGCATTAAATGCTTACTCCGTTTCTTTGATTCTCTGTTTTATAGATTTTGGTTCGTCACCATCGGACTCGGATTTTGAAGTTGAAGTCGCCCACACTATCAAAGCTCCTTTTGGTATACTTTTGGTTGAACTTTGAAATGGCATGTATAGGACTACCCTTCTTGTTATTGGTCACATACCCCTTTGGTTTTGTATAAATTTGGATAGCCATGCGAAAATGGCTTATATACACTTTGGGCATGGTATTATAATCATTTGTATGTTGATCATTAAGAGGTATGGAATGTTTGGAAACGATTAGCCATTGGGATGGTTAATCATGATCATATTTTGTGCTATATATGTAAAAGGGCTAGTTGAATCATGGAAACTATGAAATAGGTAAAGCCTACCTTAAAGACAGATGCTGACAGCTGCAGTGACGTGGATGTGAAAAATCACTAAAAATAGTAGGAATGGAATTAAATAGTGAATAAATTATGTAAACGAACCTTGACGAGTCTATTTTCATAAGAAAGTAACGAAATGATCATATTAACAGTATGTTAAGAGATATTTAAGTTTTTGTGAGACAGGGCCAGAACGGCTTCTGGAGTCCCTGTTCCGACTTTGGAAATTCATTATAAATTGACCAGAGATAATTGTAAGTCATTCCATATATGTACAGATTCCTTTTCGAGTCTAGTTTTTGTAGAAACAAACAGCATCAGTATTGAAGCCCTGTACAGGGAGATATCCAAGTCGTAATGCGCAAATATCAGTGTAGTTGATCCCTGTAACATGGGGGACTTTAACTAATAAACTGTACTAATTGGCCCGACCAAAAATTCTAGAAAACAATTTTTAGATGTATATATGAGTCTAGTTTTAGGGAAAAATCACGAAACTGATTTTCGAGTTGTGGAGCTCAAGATATGATTTTTAAGGTGACAAGTGACACGCTTAGCCTACTGTCTGGAAATTTTTAAAATGAACTGCAAGTAAGTGGATTAAGCCCGTTAACCCTCGTGTCGACTCGACAGCGGTCTCTGCACGGGTGTTACAGACTATGTGGTTGACGGATTTGATTGTGAATATATGTTGGTGATATGAATGACTCGACTGTGACTCTTTGATTCAAATATGGCATGCTATTCTGATTCTGTATGTTGTATGCCATGACATGTATATCTGTTGCATGGGATACGGGTTATATTGATGGAGGAAGCGTTCTGGCAGCCTCGCTGCAATCTGGTGGCCTCGCCACATATATCTGTTCTGGTGACTTCGTCACAATATCCGCACCTCATTTGCAATCCGGTGGCCGCCACATATATATATATCTCTGCTCGTGGCCTAACCACAATATTCAGATCTGGTGACTTCGTCACAATATCCGCGACCTCGCGGCAATTTCTGTGGTGTGTAGCGGTTGGGTGGGTCGAGTAGTCTCCCCACATGGTGTAAGGTTGGTACGGGGGTGTATACGGCTGGATTGGGTTGGGATTGCATTCATATTCGATTTTGATTACATTCGACATCGATTCGATTCGATTCGATTCTATCACCGATTCGATTCGATTTTGATTCTAGTTCGATAATGTTTCTTATTCGTAATGGGTTAAAGCCCATCCGTGCATGTCATTATAGTGGGCTAAGGCCCAATTGATATTGAAATCGTAAGTAGGGCCGAGGCCAAACTTTTAATTCTTTTATATGACCGATCGTTCCTTTTATATAGTAGGGATTTCACACTGAATTTTCGTAAACTCACCTGTTTATTAACCTTTCGTAATTTCCACCTTAGACGGATCGGAGTCATGAGGGCTCGGAGGAAGTCACACACACTGCTTATTTTATAGTTTTGATTATTACTTTTAAATGTTTTATGTGGGTTGTAGTAAAGCCGTTTTAATTTTCTAGATTTCAAATTTGAAATTTTACTTATTGTTCTTATAATTGCTAGTATTAAAACACGGTTTTCCAAAGCAACTACTGTTGTTCAAAACATCACGTATCCACAATTGTTTTTAAATCAAACTTCCGCAACTGCCAAGATTTTTACAAAGTTGTTACGAATGTTATTCAGCTGAGGTTTCTAACAAGGTTTAAAAAGGGTATAATTTTTTAATTATTAAGATGGGTTTTTAACGGAAACATGGTTTTTGAAAAACACTTCAATGTGACATGCCAGATTCGATCCAAACTTTCAGGCCAAGTTTGGGGTGTTACATTTAGTGGTATCAGAGCCAAGTTACAGCAACTCTGCTGTGGATTGGGTTTTCAAAGGTTGAATTTCAAAAAATTATTTTCAACCACGTGGTCTGTTTGAAGTATTTCTCCTAAAAAGTGTGGCACACTGAGTCTTCGGCGCCGAATCCGTAAGTCTTCTGAATACTTTTGTCTATTTAGAAATTGAAATACTGCAGATTCTTTAGATATTGGTCTGAATTTAAATTTGGTATTTATTTTATGTGTATGTGATGTTTGGATATAGAAATTGTATATATGTGTTATAAATATGTGTCTGCTTCAGTGAATAAGTGTTGTATGTATGAGATGTTTCAAGTTCTAATTGAAGTGTGATAGTGATAGTAGAATCAGAGTGCGCAGCGGTAGCGTAGTAGGGTAGATGTTAAACGACTACCCTGTTAGATGAAAATTTCAGGGACAAAATTTCTTTAAGGGAGGTAGAGTTGTAACACCCAGAATTTGGGCCTAGAAGTTTTGGGCCTTAAGCATGGAAGCATTTGAAGGCAGCTTATAATATTTTGTTGTGCATGTAAATTTCGTTAATGAAGGCTTGTTTTAGTGGTTAAGTGTCTTTGAGAAGTGTTGGAGAAGTCACGGTTCAAACACGGACTCTAGCAAAAATTTTGGTTTAAAGTGAATCAAACCACGGGTGTAGTAGGTAGGCCTTAAGAATATTGTTGGAGAAATTGTGACACAAAAGCCTTCGGCTTAGTGGCAAGTAGCGTGTGGAGCATTTAAGGGAGGCATGGGTTCAATCCCATGGCAAGCAAAGAGAATTTATTTTGCTAACAGGGGGCGGCAAGAATTGGTGTTGAATTTAAACTCTGATGATGGAGGGATCCTACATCGGAAAGCTAACATAAGAGTGGATGCGAAGCTGGCTTTAAATAGAGAGAAACATGAGGAGAGTAAAGGTACCCTTATTGGCTGATCCCTTTTGGTTTGTGGCGAGCTCGGTTGGGTTGGGTGCCGGCTAAGAGTGCTCGAAGCATGGATTAACTCCAGTCTTCAATCAGGTGTGTATTTCTTACTACTCTAGCTGTAGGATGGCTACTTCGGGGCATGTGGGCCTAATGGGCCTACGAGCCCAATTGGATAAGTTGTTTGATTATGTAGTAAATATTGGGTTGGACTATGTGAATCTCATATCTGTAGGCTAGCATTACTGAAATGGCCTGTAGGGTAGAATTACCAAAATACCCTTGGTTTATAAAATTACCAAAATACCCCTAGTTTGTAAAATTACCAAAATACCCCTAGTTTGTAAAATTACCAAAATACCTCTGATTTGTGAAATTACTGAAATACCCTCGACCTGTAAAATTACTAAAATACCCTCGACTTGTAAAATTACCAAAGTACCATCGATTTATAGAATTATCGTTTTACCCTCGATTTATAAAATTACTGTTTTACCCTCGATTTACAAAATTATCGTTTTACCCTCAATTTACAAAATTACTATTTTACCCTCGATTTACAAAATTATCGTTTTACCCTCGATTTATAGAATTATCGTTTTACCCTCGATTTGCAAAATTACTATTTTACCTTCGATTTACAAAATTACAGTTTTACCCCCAATTTATAGAATTACTATTTTACCCTCGATTTATAGAATTACCGTTTTACCCTCAATTTACAAAATTACTATTTTATCCTTGATTTACAAAATTACCGTTTTACCCTCGATTTATAGAATAACCGTTTTACCCTCGATTTATAAAATTACCATTTTACCCTTAGGTGTTAAATGATTGTTTTGCCCTTGTGGGCAAGTGACTGACTTGGACTGTGTGGTTGACGGATTTGATTGTGAATAGAAGTTGGTGATATGAATGACTTGACTGTGACTGTTTGATTCAAATATGGGCATGATATTCTGATTCTGTATGTTGTATGCCATGACATGTATATCTGCTGCATGGGATACGGGTTATATTGATGGAGGAAGCATTCTGGAAGCCTCGCTGCAATCTGGTGGCCTCGCCACATATTTACGATTCGGTGACTTCGTCACAATATCCGCGACCTCATTTGCAATCTGGTGGTTTTGCCACATATATATATATATATATATATATCTATTCAGTGGCCTAAGCACAATATCAGATCTGGTGACTTCATCACAATATCCGCGCCTCGCTGCAATTTCGTGGTGTGTAGCGGTTGGGTGGGTCGAGTAGTCTCCCACATGGTGTAAGGTTGGTACGGGGTGTATACTGGTGGATTGGGTTGGGATTGCATTCACATTCGATTTTGATTACATTGCACGATCTTGATTACGATTACGATTACACACTGATTACGATTCGATTCTAATTCTAATTCTAGTTCTGACAATGTTTCTTATTCTGTAATGGGTTAAAGCCCATCTGGTACTGTCTGTTATAGTGGGCTAAGGCCCAATTGATACTGAAACTGTAAGTAGGGCTGAGGCCAAACTTTTAATTCTTTTATATGACGGATTGTTCCTTTTATATAGTAGGGGATTTCACACTGAGTTTTCGTAAACTCACCCCGTTTATTAACCTTTCAGGTAATTTCTAGCCTTAGACGGATCGGAGCTGCGAGGGGCTTGGAGGAAGTCACACACACTGTTTATTTTATAGTTTTGATTTTTACTTTTAAATGTTTTATGTGGGTTGTAGTAAAGCCGTTATAATTTTCTGGATTTCAAATTTGAAATTTTTCTTATTGTTCTTTTAATTGCTAGTATTAGAACACGGTTTTCCAAAGCAACTACTGTTGTTCAAAACATAACGTATCCACAATTGTTTTTAAATCAAGCTTCCGCAACTGCCAAGATTTTTACAAAGTTGTTACGGATGTTATTCAGCTGAGGTTTCTAACAAGGTTTAAAAAGGGTATAAGTTTTTAATTATTAAGAAGGGTTTTTAATGGAAACATAGTTTTCGAAAAACACTTCAATGTGACATGCCAGATTCGAGCCAAACTTCCAGGCCAGGTTTGGGGTGTTACATTATGATTTAGTCCTTTTGACTAAATTAAGTGCCCGAATGTCAAAGTTTTCGAACGAAATTATTCCGTGAAATCGTAGATCATAAAAATATAATAAAAAATAAAATTTTCATCGTCGGATTTGTGGTCCTGAAACTACTATTATGACTAGGCCAAAAATCAGGGTCTTACAACTCTCCCCGCTTTAGGGATTTTCCTCCCCGAAAATCTTACTAGAAAAGTGGTCTTCACTTAGATTCCTCAATCTCATACTCGATACCAAAGTACCTTCGCTCAGGCAGTGCCTCCAATACATCTCTTTAATTTCTCATATGATTTGAAAGCTTACGGACTCAACTCCCAATTGTTCTTAAATTTTCAAAGGCTTCTCAGTTTCCCATGATATCATGACATAAAACCCGGATCTCAATTTCGTTTATAGAGACTAGAATTCCAAGAAATCCAGCAATCAAAGGGACCTGCACTCTTCTGAAATAATCATACAAATTTTCATCATCGATAAATCACAATCCAATAACATCTGAATCAAATTACAGTACACATCATTACTCCCTGAATAAATAGGCAAATTTTCACTGTGAGCTTCAGATGCAGTTCTTTACAGATAAGCCTCGAATAATAATACCATGAATCGATTCAATCTGAAATTTAACATCAGAAGTCGATCCTCACTGTACTCTTTTAGTTTACTACTCACTATCACATTTTCCTTATTTTCTTGAAACACATCACCCTTCATACCACAGTGCATTACTGAAAATTAGGAAATCTTTACTCAATGCAGACTAGTCCAGTTCAGACGCTTTGGTTAGCAATATTCTCATCTGTCCAAACCTTACTAATATGTAATAAACTTTTCAGCTTTCGCAACATGAAAACTTTATCATTCTTAGTAGCTTTAACTCATATAAAAATTTTCTAACAGATATACACTTCTCATTCAGACTATTTGCCTTTTACCCTAAAGAAATGAAATTCTATTATCAGATTTGGGAAAAATGATCCTGGCATAATTGTCATATGAAATCTTTTAAATAAATAATTCACACAGATTAAACACTCGAGCCGATTTAAACACCGTTGAATGACATTTCATGTAATCCTTTCTTCTAGTTACTAAACAATTCATCATGTAGTCCTTTACTATTCATTCCTTACGCTAATCAAAACCATTTCAATTGCACTAGCTCAAGTAACCAAAATATCTCAATTGAAGACATTAACTATAATTGACTTACTTGAGAGAAGTAATCCACCGTACCAATTGAAACTCGCACTTTTATCACTTATGCCTTTACTATTGTCAAATCCTTATACGAAAATTTGAAAAATTCCAATACTAAAATCACCACATTACCAAGATCAAATCGGAAGTATAGTCATGCTTGTCATTATTATCACAAGCTGAAGAACGCACTTCGAACATAAGTCATAATTGACAAATTATGGAATAAAGATAACAAGAAAACTGAATAAAGGAATCCAAGATACGATATCATGCCGGAAAATCAAAAACCAAACTCATAGGAAAATATGAAAGATCTCAAAAATTCCTCTGAGAAAAGAAGTCCAGAAGAAAACATCATTTAATCCCACTGGAATCAAATATAACAAGAACAATGTATCTTCCCATACATATATATCAAATTGAGCATCAAGTAGAAGAAACAGTATCATAATATCATACATATCCTCTGATCAATTCTTATCAGACGAAATGTAATAAAATGCCCGAGGAAATATAGCAATACAAATTATAAACCAGTCAGACTACCAATAGAAAACATTCCCATATAACGAGAATTTCTTCAAAAGATCAACAGCTATAGAAATTTTTCTGAGAACGGATAAATACATAGAACATCTTAGAAGAAACTGTTAAATCTGTTCAGCCGTAACTGTCACACTGAGATATTACACATTTCAAATATCATTTCCCACAACTAGTTCTACCATCACAAATTTCATGTTAGACCTTTCACTAAAGAAGACCAGTTCTGAATAAATTTTGATTTACACTTTTCTCGACCTTGTACCTGAGTAATTCAATTTACCAAAGTAAATTCATTCTCTAACTGGGGCAGTTCATAGCTCTAATAATCTTTATGTCAACCTGATACTTTTCTAGCTCTGACTTTACTTATCAACTCATTCTCAATCTCTAATCATACTTATAATTATTCTATCATTGAACTCTTTGGTTTTTCAACCTGGAACTTATTCACTACAAATCTCATGAAATTCCATTATAAGCACCACTTCGATAAGGGGGAGGGGTTGTAGGGCCTCCAATTCGACTTTCTTATACATATACATATGACACAACTTTCATCATCATAGCAACATCGTCAAAATCATGTCATTCATTTCAGGCAACACAACATTCATGTTGGTTTACACCAATTTTCCAATTATCCCATTCAACTTGTCAAGTAAGCCAAGTGCACTACATCATATGAGCATTAAGCAAATATAGATATTTATCACAACATAAACTTTCATATCACGTGTTATCACATATATATCATAAAATTTTATTCATACTTTTATGAGCTGAGACTTATCATAATCATTATTTTACTCAAATACCTTCAATCACCTTGAACATGGTCAGTGCAGCTCGGTTGGAGAGTACCTTTGTCTAAATAAGATAGTGCTCTTATGTGTCGGGAGACATCACACTATCACGGATCCGTGGCATGTATAACTAGACTTTTACACATGCTAGGTTAGTTCGGAGAACCGACTAATCCATAGCTCTGATACCACCAAATGTAACACCCCTTATGATGTGAGCATGCCCTACGCAACAGCTAGCTCGAGCAAGGACTCTATGGTGCTACCTCAAGGTCCTGTCACTCGAGCTCTAGCCAAGGTGTTTAAAGAGTCTATCGCAGCTTTTGTGGCTCAACTTTGGGATGAAACACTATTAGGACGTTCCGAGAAAGCTTATCCTAGCTCTTTGAATTTACCGTACATTCGCCTGCAAGTCCAGTTCAGCTCACCAAGCTCACCACCACCTCAAGTCAGCTCACATTCAGCTCAAAACCAGCTCACTAGCTTGGAATTCAGCTCACTTCCAGTTCCTCAGCTCGGGTCTATCTCACTACCAGCTCACGAGTCCAAGCCCAACTCGGTTTTAGCTCATGAGCTAAATTTCAGCTCATGAAGTCCAACTTGACTTGATTTATTTGATATTGACTTAAATTTAATAAGTCTATTAAAATTTATTTAATATGCTTTATAATAAATTGAGTTCACATTAGTAGTATTAATTATGTCTTAACATGCTTAATTGGTGTTGATTAAATTTAGTCACAGCCGAATTTAATTCTTTTACTTGTGTTCACATTAACCGAAATTTTCACATGTCTTGTGTAGGGACACCAATGGACACATGAGGTTTGAAGAGACATCACTTTTGGAGGGTGCATGGATGGCTAAGGTGCATGGACACTCAAGATGCATGAATCGGTTAAATGCATGAATGGCAAGGTACATTGATTCCAAAGGTTCATGAATGACCAAGAGCCATGAATGTTGTGCTACCTCTTCATCTACACAAGTGACTATTCGGTCAAAGAGACATAATACATGCATGAGATGGTTGGCCGAATGACATCTTCCATGAACCTCTACATTCTGTTCACATTGTGTTCACACAACAAGTCCTTTTGGTTCACCATGTTCACACTTATGGACTCTTCAGGTTGCGACATTCACGCCTATTTTGGCCCTTGGAGTTACACCATTTAATTCATGATTTTTGGCTAAATGTTGTCACTTAATTGCTTCATTAAACAAGGGAGGCCGAACCTAGCAAGTGACCCTTAGAGCTTCGTTCATTCACTTGTCATTTCTTAAGCATGAAGCATTCACAATTCATGTTCCATAGCCGAATTTAGTCATGCACATTAAGGATTAATTTTCTAGAATTTCTTTTACTTAATTTGTAAGTATGATAGGCCATTCGGCTACCTAGATTATAGGCCTATAAATACTTGTTAATTGTCCATGTAAAAGAACTTTTGACTCTTTGTTAATGTTATGCTACCAAAATTGTGAGGCAACTTTTTCTCCATTTCGTTCAAAGATTCGATTGGCTTTCCTAGTGATCTAGTTGTGTCAACCGTTTCCTTTGTCGAACCTAAACTTATCACTACCCGTAGTGTGGCGTTCAAACATACCGAGTTTCCTATCTTGTTAGATAGTGGGTCGAGGTTTCCTTTATAATTCTAAACCGAACTAAAAGGGCTTAAAAATAACGGGTCGATACCATATCGGTATTGGTTCTTGTAAGCACCTTCATTAGTTCAAACCCATTTCTTCTTACCATTTCGTACCTAAACTGACCAATTCGTTCATACCCCTTCGATCATACCATTTCATTCATACCATTTCGTTCATACCACTCTTACCATTTCGACCATTCCTTCAACTCAACTAAACCTAACGTAACTTCTTGTCGATGATCGGGCAATCACTAATACGACTTGACTCACTCGAGGCGGATCGTATCACCTTACCTGTATCCAAGGTCGGAATAGGGTACGAGGCATTACCAGACTTAACCATACACATAGAAAAAAACTAGGCCATAAAATTTCATTTAATTCAAAACTTTTCAAACACATGCATAGACTCATATTTAAAGACATATAATGTGGCATAAATGAGCACTTACACATCCATAATCATGGAATAACATGTTATTCAATTTAAACATATTTGTTTACCATCCTTTATATAATATACATTCTTACATTAACTAGAACTAGACATGCTAAATCTTCTTCTCATTTTATACCATAGAATTTTAGTTACCAATTTGTCCATTAAACATCCATATTCAAGGCAACATTACTCATTTCCATTTAATTCATGATCCATTGGTCTGCATTTAACTTACCTGATGTATTACCAATCATGCATAACAAACAAAGCTAACTATATCATCACATCAAAACATGGGACATGGCATGATTAATTGAACTTATAAACCATAATGGATAAGGACCACATCTCATGATCATATACGATAACTCAATGCAGACTGATACGTATGGTGAAATTCATAATAACAATACATATCACAAACCAACTTCCTATACATGCCACTCACTTGATATTTCTAATAGTTGAATTAATTCTCCCAAAAATGATATTTTGATAGTGTGATTTTGCCTCCGACGATCTCCAACCCCAAGCCGACCTACCAATACTAAAGAAATGGAGAGTATGGGTAAGCTTTACGCTTAGTAAATCCATATGAAATTAATAAGCAATTACTAACATGCTTTTTAAGATAAAACACTATAATTGTACAATTACACATGTTCAAGTTAAGCTATTTTATCGAGTTACAGTTACTAAATCATTCATATCTGGAGCTACAAAACACTAAATTTAGTTTCATTAATTTTCCTTGAAACTAGACTCATATACCTTTCTTCCATAAAATTTCCAGAATTTTTGGTTTATCCAATTAGTACAGTTTATTCATTAAAGTTTCCCCTGTTTACCTGTCCAACAGGTCTGACCTCTCTTCACTACAAATTATTTATCTCATATTTCGGGACTCAGATGATGTTCCCATCCATTCCTCTTGAAAGTATACTCATTGGGTATTCTATTCATATAAATTATAACTCATAATTATTTTGTTTTAAATTTTTAACAATTTTTCCAAGACAGAACAGGGGATCTCGAATTCATTCTGATACTATCTCACAAAAATTAGAATATCACATAATCCCTCGGTTTCTTTTATATGAAAATATACTCATGATGTTTAATTCCTTCATTTTTTTGAAATTTAATTCAACGTACACAATTTTTGGTGAATTTTCAAAGTCATGCAACTGCTGCTGTCCAACACTATTTTACTACTAAAATTCACTCTTACATAATTTCACTTAATCCATTTTATCTTATCGAAGTTCACTCAAATATCGAGCACATTGCTCATAATTTTCATAAATATATACCTGCACTTATTCATCATATAATCATGTTCACATGTATTTTTACTTAATCGATTTTCTCGTTGAACTCTTCGGAATAATAATTGATACTCAGTTGCCTGCACATATTTTCACACTTGTAGAGAAGGCTATCTGGTACGCATAGTAGCCTGCACTTAATACTACACATGCGACTAATTATCTGGTACACGTAGTAGCCTGCACTTGGTACTACACAGTGACCTAACCATCTGATACACGTAGTAGCCTGCATTTAGTACTACACATGTGACCAATTATCCAGTACACGTAGTAGCCTGCACTTAGTACTACACACGTGACATCACAATAGATCATTCGTATCGTTTCTATTTCGAAGGCTCAACCGGGAAATTCCTCACTTTCCAATATGTTACAAATTTATTCATAGTCCTTTTTCAATTTGCAATTTACAATAAATAATCATTCTATAGGGAGCCACATTTCATTTGATAACAAAATATAATAAAATAAAAAGAATCGATAAATTATTTACGTACAAACTTGTCAAAATCTCATCAGGTACAACCGTGTAGCAATTCATACAACCCATGTAATAGTAATTTAACATTCAATTCATGTAACAAAAATTTGCCATTCAATTTCACATGACACAACAAGCATCACATTTTCCACATCATATACACCATCCATCAACTTCTCCTAAACATATTAAATCATACTACGATTCAAGTATGGTATTGCATTATTATTAACACACGAACTTACCTTGTATACAAAAATGGCCATTTTTACCATTTTGTCCACAACTTGGTATTTTGCCAATTTTAGCCCAAATTTCAATTTTCCTTGCTCTATCATTAAAAATATAGCCTAATTAGGACTCACATTATTCAAATTGAACCAAAATCATATTTTGGAAAATTACAATTTTGCCCCTAAACTTTTTCAAAATTACATTTTTGCCCCTAGGCTCGTAAATTAAACTTCATCCTATTTTCTTATGTTTTATGACATGCTGATCATTTCTGCCTTCTATAGCGACATCAAATTCACACTCTAACATGTACTTATGAACATTAGGTATTTTTACCGATTATGTTGTTTTACTCATTTTCACGTAAAATCGCTTAGTGAAAGTTGTTTAACACAATTTCAAGCTTCATATTCTACCATAAAACATCAAATAAACACATTTCACCTATGGGTATTTTTCCAAATATAAACCCTAGGTTAAATTATTACTAGAATAACCTTAACCAAGTTATCGGGATTTTAAAAAATGTAAAGAACTTTTAAAACGGGGCTAAGGAGCACTTACAATTGAGCTTGGGAGTTTGAACAAACCTTAACCATGGCTGCTGCTGGTAGAAATGGTTGAATGAAGAAGATGATAGCTAATTTGGCTTATTTTCCTTTTTAATTCTTTTAATTATTAGTTTACCAAAATAGCCCTAACTTAAAAATATTTTATTACACCCATTTCATGTCTATTTTTGTCCAGAAATTAACCAATGGTCTAATTACCATTTAAGGACCTTCAATTTAAAATTTCATAACAATTGGACACCTCTAGTATGTAGAAATCAACTTTTGGACTTTTTACGATTTAGTCCTTATAACTAAATTAAGTGCCCGAATGTCAAAATTTGCGAACGAAATTATTTCATGAAATCATAGACCATAAAAATATAATAAAAATAAAATTTTCATCGTCGGATTTGTGGTCCCAAAACCACTGTTCCGACTAGGCCCCAAATCAAGGTGTTACAAAGGCTTAGAGCTATAAATAGTTGTTTTTGTAAACATTTGAAGGTTACAACTTTGACTTTTTTTATGAACATTATACCAATTGTGAGTTAGTCAAATCCCTTTGTTCTTTTGTGACTCAATTGACTTATCAAGTTATTCTTGTGGCGCCAGTCTGATTCATTCGAACTTATCACTATAATAAGTGTGGCGTTCACCCTTATACCGATTGCTTCCTATCTCCATATAGATAGTTGGTCACGGTTTACCTATCTTTCTATCCACCTTAAGTGTTGTTTTAAGTTTCGGGTCAATACTGTCCTATAATATTGGTTCACTTAAGCCTAAACCATTCCATCCGAGTTACCAACTTCAAAATATTCCCATCTTTGTTATTAACCGTACATTAGTTTTTACTACCTTTAAAATACTCGAAATTATTTGTTTTAAACTTATATTTAGCCCATTTCAACCTTAACTCCAAGAAGAATGATATTTCTTCATTTTAATGATCAGGCACATCTATGACTCGAATCACATCACCGAGGCGAGATTGTATCAGTACGTCTTACCGGTGGCTGAGTTATTGAGCATGTGTTACGGATTCTCATCAGCTTGTGTGAGCAGCATCGTGTAGCTATGTAATGATCGTCAGCTTGTGTGAGCAGACCCGTTGATAGCTCGAGAGTGAGCATTATTGAGATATGATATTAAGATAACTTTGACTATGTATTGCCAATTCAATGCAAGATTTATTGAGATAGCTTCGGCTATATATATTGGCACTTAGAGTGCGAGATTCCCAAGTATCCTGTATTATTCCAAATGGTTCAACGGGTATATCGAAGATATGAAATGGTGAGAATAGATACGTATTAGAACAGGTATGTACAGAAACTGTTTATGCATCAAACTTATGAAAGAAGTGAACCCATGGTTATATAAATGATAGAATACATGTTAATATTGTGGTTAATTATTTTGTGGTATGTTCTATGCATGTTTTGAATGTTAAATTAAATGGTGAGTTTTGCTTATTATCTTTATACAAGCTTACTAAGCTTTATAGCTTACTTTATATATTTTCCGTGTTTTATAGTGAAATCAAAGCTAGCTCGGATTCAGAATTGTCGGAGACTTCATCACACTATCCTATATCACTTTGGTACTTTTGAACTTAAGTATTTTGAGTATATGGCATGTATAGGAGTTTGGTCATTTTGGTACATATGTGTTAACTATGAATTTAGCCATTTGAGTTGGCATTGTAAATGTTCAATATTTGGTTTTGTATATAGGCATGAGAGTTGGTTTAATTTGGTTATGTATAGATATATATGTCCATATGGCTTATGATGTGTGTTTGAGGATGGCTTTGTGATGATTGTTGACAAATAGCATAGTTAATATCAAATGGTATAAATTTAAGTTTGGTATGTTGGTGAAATTAGGTAAAATAATGTATGTTTGGAAAATGACCATATTGATGATTTGAGATAGTGAAATTTGATATGAATTGGAATTGCATATTGATGTATTGATGTGTTTTATATTGGTGGGTGTTAAAATGGTATGAATTATGCTTAAATAAGGTTAATAGAATGCCTATTTTTATGCGATGAATTGTGCCATTTGGTTTAATGTAGGTATATACAAATTGGGTGGCAAAATGGCTTGGTAAATAGCCTATTTTTGTCCACACAGGTAGAGACACGGGCGTGTGACTCAGTTGTGTGTGACACACGGTCAAGTTACACAGTCGTGTGTACCCTGGTGTCGAATTAGAGATCAATTCAGTAAGCTCTGCATGGCCTAGCATATAGGCGTGTGACTTGGCCGTGTGGCATAAGTCAGTATACCCTACAGGTCTGGCACAGCCTAGCACTCGGCCTGGCACACGGGCTTGTGTGACCATTTTTAAGGCACATGGGCTAGTTACACGGGCGTGTGTGTTGGTCATGTGACCCAAGTTAGAGAGTTACATAGGGCCAGACACAGGCTGGGACACGGCCATGTGATTCCATTTTGAATGTCCACACGGCCTGTGACACAGGCGTGTCTTTGGCCGTGTGAGACATACGGGCATGTGTCCCCTATATTTTGTAAAATTTTCTAAGTTTTCCTAAAATTTCATAAGTCATTGGTTTAGTCCCAAACCACCCTGAATGCATGTTTTGGGCCTCATAGGCTCGCATTAGGGACGATATGATTGAGGTTGAATGATGATTGCATAAAATTTTAAAATGTATGTGAAATGAATGTTTAATTGTTTTATAAGTTCGGTGATTCTCCATAACCCTATTCCGGTGTTGAATACGGGTGAGGGGTGTTACAAAAAGTGCAGCTAAAAGTCATGTTCTTTGGCGGCCTTTGTGAAAAAAAGTCACTAACTTTAGCATATTTTTAACAATCCATTTTCATTCATATAGAACCCGAGTTGTCAACATAATTTCCTGTAACATCAAATCCAACCAAAAACTGCAACTCTAATTGATACTTCAAATCCAACGAAAGAAATACATATATGATCTAAATTAATAAATGAAATAACAAAATTTATTATATTCAAAAGTCAATATGCTAAAATTCTTATAATAAGAAAACAAACATCGAAGATGGCGGATTCTGCGACTGCTGAAACATCTTTATCATATTTAAAGCTGTAGCTGGAGTTCGTCATATTTTCTGCTTGCCTCTGCTTCCCTCGCTGCTGCCTCCGCTTTAAGTTGTAGTTGGAGTTCTTCATATTTTTTTAAGCCTCTATTTCTCTCGATGCCGCCTCCACTTTAGGTTGAGCAATTTGTTCAACTGTGCTCGCTTGCATCTGAGCCATCTGGTCTCTTAACCTCTAAACTTCAGCTTGAGCCTGATTCCCCAAAGGCATGTATTGTTTTGAGCTAGATCCAAAATATTGGGTTGGGTTAACAAAAAATCCTTGAAATCGAACCCTACCATACCTTTCAGGACCCAAAACATTAGTAATAATTCGGTTATCAATGTCGTCAAGATTAACAGAACTATCACTCAAAGCGATCACTTTATCCCTTAGTTTCTCCTAATAAATCAATCAAAGAGTTAGAAACGAAATATATAATAAAAAAAACGCAACATAACTTAACATTATTTGCATTACAAATGATGAATTAAACCATTATAACTAAACATGATAAATATTTAAAAAAATTAAAATTTTATTAAGTAAATATACCATAATTTCTACAGCTTCAATAATCATAGGACATCAATCTTTCTTTCTATATGTAAAGTCAAAAAGCTGAAGGTGTCCAACTTTTTGACCAGACGACAGTTCCTACAATATAGTAGGAAAAATATTATTTAGTAAAAAGTAATTAATATTTGACACAATTAATAAATTCAAAATACCTTGTCATCAACTACACAAGCAAAACTTTTCAACCTAGCTGTGTTCATGAATTTTTGTTTTTGCCTACTTGTAGTTCCAACTCGCTCACGATCCTACATTATGAAATTATTATTACGTATATAGTAAATACTATAAACCGAAATAATTATAACTGTTTGGAAGTACGTAATACCTCTCCTTTCTTTTAATTCCAAAATGTAACTATATCTTCCCATTGGTATCTCAGTATTCTCGGTGGGACATTTCGCAATTTCTCTTCGAGGCTTATATTTTTCTTAAAATATTCCTTCTGTACTTTTATGGTCTATCCATTTTTTCCCTAATGTCTTCTGCACATAATTATCCGAGACCTTTAAAATAAATCTCTCCTGCAAATAACACAAGTTTAGAAAGTAAATATAAATGAAACTTAAACCAAAGTATCATAAATTACATTCACGTTATTATCTTAATATTATCGAGAGCTTGATTTTTATTACTATCAAGCATATGATGCCATGTCTCGTAGTTTGATTGGCAACAGATTGGCATTTCGTGCTATAATGCCCAAATCTCGAGCTTCTGATCCAATAGGCTACCAAGACTGTTTCTAGCTACTTTGACACGCTCGACAGAATTTAACTCGTATAAATCTTTTAATAGCATACATCCTCAAGTTTTGCATGTCCCACCACTTTTAGCTGAAAAAATGGTATATTATAATATAAGAATTTAAAACAGAAATCAATAATAAAAGTCAACATGCATGTAAATTAAAGTTAATATTACTTTGAATTACTGTAGGTTCGTCAGCTGTATTCGAAACATTTGAAGATCCAATAGCAGTTTGTTGTTCACTATTTGTTTCTTCTGAATTTAAAGGATTTTGAATAATACTTAGATCTCGCAATCTTCTTCGTGGCATTTTATCTGCAATATGCATAAAATAGTTGAAATATTAGTAACTAATTACAACAATAATAGTACATATAAAATAGTTGAAAATTTTAACAAGATCAAGATTTAAATTATGATATTACATATAATTAAAAAATCGTAAAATCTTACTACATCATGATTCGTAAATATCTTCATCCACATCCTGGCAAACCCATTGAAATTGTGTACTAGTATTAGGGATAGTTTCATTTAAGTTTTGTTCCAGAAAAGGAAAAGTTTCTAATCTTTCATCGATGTCATCTATAACACCTCTCACCCGAATTCAACACCGGAATAGGGTTAAGGAGAATTACCGGACTTATTACACAAATAAACATATATTTCTCATACATTTTTCCATTTCAAAAATAATCATTCATAATCATTCATATTGTAACACCCCTATAACCCGTATCCATTGCCGGAGTGGGTTGTGAAGAGTTACCAATCCAAAACACTACATTTGTACATTCACATTTACATAAGTTCATTAGAAATTATATGCATAGCCAAACACAATCAAAGATTGAAATTCAAACTTATACCGACATTCAAAAGTTTCCATATTCACATGGCTTATATACAACAACATCTCAAAATATCATTCACTTAAGTCTATTCTATACATGCCATACTAGCTCCAAAACATAGTAGTACCAAAATGATAGATAGTGTGACGAGTTGTCGATTGATCCCCGAGCGGTGGTGAGTCAACAATCTATGAAACAGAGAAACATAACAAACGGAGTAAGCTTTCATAAGCTTAGTAAGTTTTAAGTAATGCAAACAAGTAAACTCAATTATATTTCGATCATTCAATTTCTCAAGAGGCCATTTTCTAGGTAAATTGCCATTTGGCCAAATATACACAAGCACATAATGCACATTTAGCATTCTTATTTCACTTAAACTGAATTCATATAACATAAATAAATCAAATACTTTCACATACTTTCACACCTTGACCGACTGTATCATGATCTTAGATACAGTTATAACATTTATTCACATATGTATCACATTATACACTTATGATTCAATTCAAATCAAACTCACATATAAGTACATAATGCGTACCTGGCCAACTTAATGTATTGAATGTATTCATTGTCGTTCTAACACAAGGTATCATAGTCTTACACTTTTATCATATCACCGGCATTTAGCCATGCTAGGTTTTAAACTTGAATTCATCCACCAGCATTTTGCCTACTAGGCTCGAAGCCGCGATATCATTTCACCGGCATTATAGCCTGCTAGGCTCGAAGGCCCAAATAGTATCTCACCGGTATAATAGCCTGCTAGGCTCAAAGGCCTGAACAGTATCTCATCGGCATCATAGCCTGCTAGGCTCAAAGGCCCGAATAGTATCGTATAATATTCAAATCAACAAGTTTCATATAACACAATCACACCAAATTAGTTACTAGCATCATTCGAATATATCATCCTACATTTTATTCACTTTTATTTCATTTCATCATTCACACTTATCATTTGATAGTTTACGTATAACATCTCACTCATATTCATCTAACACTTATCATTTGATCATAAAAGCATATCATATTTTACTTCCATATTATATTTTTCATTCGGCCATATACATACATTACAAGTAATACTTAATTCTCATAATATGTCATGTCATTATCGAATATTATTTATGTTTAACTACTTAAAACTTACCTCGAATATTTTCGAACAGTCTCGGATCGGCTATTCAACTACTTTCTCTTTTCCACTGTCCAACCTTGGTTCTCTATGATCTTCTAATTCAAACAAATTTAACTTATTAAATTCCCATCATGCTAGCTTATGGCCGAATATGACAAGAAATTTAATAGAACATATAGCTACTTTTAGCTCAAATACAAAACGGTCATACACATTTTTAATCACATTAAGCAATTTAATACAATTAATTTAACATTTCCTCATGTACACCTTTATGACCGAATACACATATCAAATAAGTAACACATAACCCACATAGCCAAAGTACATATAACACTAATGACCGAATATGTATATCACCAAAATTCCTATGACTTAACCTTTAACCTTCATAGCCGAATATTCATTGTTTACCTAGTTCACATACACAAACACAAAACTCATATGGCTTATCATAATTTCATATACATATCTTAACCATATAGCCGAATATATAGCTCATCAAATAAATATTTATTCACGTTCCCTTAACACATATTGATCAACTAGTCCAGCATTGTATCATGAGTATATTCGGCTTTCACACATATTAAACATAGTAATAATCATGCACATTATAATCAAAGTGAAATTAATCCCATACACAAAAATATACGACACTTCAATTCCATCTACTTATATACACATATCACATAAAACCATTTCATACTTTCTATCTCCTAAATAAACAACAAATTTTCCAATTAATTTCTTAAGTCCACATTCGGCATCTATATCTACATAAACACATTAGCCGATTACTATAATCATCTAATTCAAACTTTCAATAATCTCACTTTGCAAACAATCACTCATTTCATTCACCAAAATGTCATTCAGTAATTATTCAAACAAAATTATCATTTTTCACCTAAATCACACGTACATATCATGCTAGCACATAACACCATGACCGAATGCTCTCATCTTTTATTTATTCAATTAAACCATTCCTTGACCAAATATTACATTCGACCATGGAATAAGCTAATTTAACAAATAAACACATACTTCCACCAATTAACAAGAATTTTTACAACTTAACACCAATACCCGAATAACATTTTAAACACTTATTCAATTCATTAAATATTTGATCATTCGGCAACTATATCTCCCATTCAAGCCTTATTTTAAACTACCATGTACAATTCTTGCATTATACTCTAATAGCCGATTACCATCTATCTATCTAACCACAACTATCCTTATTCATCAAGCTCAACTCATCTATCATCACATTTAATACCAAAAACATCAAACACCTTCAAAGACACTTAAACAACCCATAGCCGAATCCATCATTTCAAACCAAAAACAAAAATTGAGTCATGGGCTATGAAAGGAGCTTAGCAATTAACTCAATTTCACATAAATTATCAAGAAATAAAATCAAACATACCTCCAATTAGATTCACCAAGGCCGAATATCAAAGAGCCTTTTGTTTTACCTTGTTCTTTAGATTTCGGTAAATGAAAGAAAGAATGGATGAAAACTTTGTTTTCATCACCTATTTACTTTTATTAATTAATATATTTCCTCTTATAAAATCATTAAATATTATAATACTAATATGGAATGCATATAATATCCATTAAGTTATTATTTTACTAATACTGAAATACATATATTACTTATCATCTATCATCATTACCGTCCACTAATTTAATAGTGGTCCATTTGACATGCAAGACCTCCTTGTAATATACCATGCATTATTTGGCCTTCTAAATTCTACCTATCACATTTTTAAGTTTTATCACACAAGTACTTTTTAACAATTCCACATCCAAATGAAAAAATCAAAGCATGAAATTTTCACACTTGCAATTTCACATATAATAGATATATAATATAACATTTAATTATTTTGGTGACTCGATTTTGTGGTCCTGAAACCACTTTTCGATTAGGGTCAAATTAGGGCTGTCACAGATATTGTCCCTAATACGAGCCTACGAGGCCCAAAACATACTTTATGAGTTGTTCGGCACTAAACTGATAACTCAGGAAAATTTTGAAACATTTAGAAAATTTTTACAAAATACAGGGGACAACTCACGGCCAAAGACACACCTGTGTCACAGGCCGTGTGGACATTCGAAATGGGATCACATGGTCCTGTCCTAGCCCATCTCCAACCCCGTGTGACTCCCTGACTTGGGTCACATGGCCAACCACACGTCCATGTGACCATCTTGTGAGCCCTTTGAAATGGCCTCCCACGCCCGTGTGCCAGGCCGTGTGCTAGGCCGTGCCAAACCTATAGGGTATACTGACAAGAATCTGACACACATGCTAGATAACTCAACCACCGGTAGGACGTACGGACCAACATCCAAATCATATAACCCCTAATGACATGTCATTTGTATCTTAATCTATTCCTAAGGTTCAAATGAGATTTCTCATTCTGAATCATTGTCGAACATTTTCGTACCATCGTATTCATCAACAATTCAAATACAAACCATTTAAAATACAAATATATAATGCTTATTAACATATGAACTTACCTCGATTCACAAAAACGACGAAACAAATCGACTAGTCCGATACTTTATTCTTTCCTCGATCTAGAACTGAACTTCGCTTTATTTGATCTATATGTAATCAAATTTAACTTATTTAATTATCATTCTATTCAATTTACCCCAAAAATTACATTATGGCAACTTTACACTTTTGCCCCTAATATTTCAACATTTTTACAATTTAGTCCTTATCTCATAAAAATACAAATTCATGCAATTCAATTTCAACCCATCACATTCGAATATCAATTAAGTCCCTATCAGCCCAAAATTTTCATTTATTTCACATTTCTACCTAAAAATTTACACATTTCTCAATTTAATCGCTAAATGGCAATTTTACCAAAAATCACTTTACAAATGTTGTTTATCTAGCAACAAGAATGCATTTTATATCATCAAACATCAAAATACATATACATCCATCAATGGAAAAACCCTAAACCTTTAACAATTTTGCAGATTAGTCCCTGGGCTAGCTAGATTAAGCTGCAATGATCTCAAAAACATAGAAATCATTAAAAACGGGACAAAAATCACTCACCAATTTAACAATGAAGTAGCTGAACCCTAGAAAGCTTCCATGGAGGTTTCTATCTTCCTAATTTTGGTTGGAAGGATGAGTGAAAGATGATAGCTTTTGTTTTTTTAAATTATTTTACATATTTATTTTACTAAATTACCTTTTTAACCTTATTAATAAACCATTAAAATCACCTAATTAATGCCCATATTTTTCCACTCATATTAACAATGGGCTAATTACTACACAAGGACCTTCACTTTAAAATTCCATAGCTATTAGACACCTTTAGCTAATAGAACTCCACTTTTGTACTTTACGTAATTTAGTCATATTTATCAAATTAAGCACTTAAACGATAAAGTTTCTTAACAAAATTTTCACACAACCATACTATCATACTATAGACCTTAAAATAATAATAATAAAATGATTATTTCAACCTCAAATTTGTGGTCCCAAAACCACTGTTCCAATTTGACTAAAAATAGGTTGTTACAACTCTTCCCCTCTAGGAATTTTCATCCTCGAAAATCTAACTAGAAAATAGGTTAGGGTACTATTTTCTCATAGCTTCCTTGGGTTCCCACGTAGCTTCTTCAATCTTGTGACGTTGCCACAAAACCTTCACCAAAGCTATGTTTTTATTTCTCAACTCTTTAACTTCTCGAGCTAAAATTTTGATCGATTCTTCGCTATACGTCATATCAGACTGAATTTCAATCTTTGTCAGAGAAATTACATGTGATAGATTTGATCTATATCGACACAACATTGAAACATGAAATACATTATGGATCTTTTCTAATTCTGACGGTAAGCTTAGTCGATATGCCATTGGCCCTATTCTTTCGAGAATCTCATGTGGCCTGATAAATTTGGGACTCAATTTGCCTTTGCGACCAAATCAAGAATCTTCTTGCACAGAGATACTTTCAAAAATACTTTTTCGCCAATCTGAAATTCAATCTCTTTATGCTTCAAATCCGCATACTATTTTTGTCTATCTAAAGCTGCTTTCAAACTGTGCAAATTACTTTCACTATATTTTCAGTCTCTCTAACCAAATCAATCCCGTGAATCTTTTTCTCACTAAGCTCAATCTAGTATAACGGATTTTGGCATTTACGACCATACAATGCTTCATACGGTGCCATCTTTATGCTCGATTGAAAACTATTGTTATACGCGAATTCAACCAATGGTAAATATTTCTCCCAGTTGCCTTCAAAATCTAAAACACAGCAACGAAGCATATCTTCGAGTATTTGTATCACTTTATCAGACTGACCATCAGTTTGCAGCTAAAGTGAAATGTTGTACCCAAAGCTTCTTGCAATTTCTTCCAAAATCGCGATGTGAACCTCAAATCTCTATCCGAAATCATAGAAACTAGCACCCCGTGCAATCTGACAATTTCAGAGATGTACAACTCAGCTAATCTATCAAGTGAAAAGTCTGTACGTACTGGAATGAAGTGTGCAAACTTCGTCAGTCAATCAACGACAACCCAAATAGCATCTTTCTTTTTCAGAGATAGGGGTAATCCCGATATGAAATCCATCGTAACTCTATGTCATTTCCACTCTGGTATCATCACTAGCTGTAATAATCCCGAAGGCACTTGATGTTTGGCTTTAACTTGCTGACAAACCAAACATCTCAATACAATTTCTAAAATGTCTCATTTCATGCCTGACCACTAGTACAACTATTTCAAATCATTGTACATTTTAGTACTCCCCAGATGAATAGATAAAAAACCACTGTGTGCTTTGTGACACCCCTAATTTGACCCTAATCGAAAAGTGGTTTCAGGACCACAAAATTGAGTCATAAAAATAATTAACCATCATAGTTGATGCTTATTATATGTATATATGCATGTGTAAAAAATTTCATGTTTGAATTTTGTTAATTGTAAGTGAATTTTATTAAATAGGACTTATGTGAGAAAATTTAGAAATGTGTTAGGCAAATGTAAAGTGGCCTATTAATGCATGTTATGAAAATGATGGGTTTACATGTCAAATTACCCAAAATTAGAGCTAGTGGCCGGCCATGCTATGGGGTGAAACATGTTGGAAACATGTTGTGTTAGTGTGTTATGTTAGAAAGAATAAAATAAGAGGTTAGTAATAAAGTAATGAAAAGAGAGGGGTGATGAAAACAAAGTTGTCTCATCCATGCCCCCCCCTCGATTACCGTGAATTGAAGGAAGAAAACAAAAGAAGAGAAAAAAAAAATGTTCATCTTCTTCTCCTACCTCTCTCAAGCCGAAACTAACCAAGAAATGGAAGAAAGCACACCTAAGGCATTCGGCCATCTTGTGTGGGGAATTAAGGTATGATATCATGTGATTCTTTTGGAAATTTTGTGAAGTTGAGTTTGTTTTGGTGCTCATAACATGACCCATGTGTTAATTTTTGAGTTTGTGTTGCAAGAAACATTTGGTTATGTCCTTATATGTCAAATTGATGATAAATTTTTGATATTTGGTGAATGAATATGGGTTCCGGTCATGGTAGATAACAAAGAATGTGGTTGTTGTTCTTGTTAATTTGGATGAATTTTTGGTGGATAGGTGCTTGAATCAAACAAATGATCATGTGTGTACACTAGGTGCTAGTTGAGAAGAATCGGTCACTATATTGGAGGCCATTGCCGAATATGAGTTTAGTTATTGAGAGTGATGAATGTGTTTTGAGTTGATGGAATAAAATAATGCTTAAAGATGTGTCACAATAAATTATATGTTAAGCTAAGGCTGTTAAATTATCAATCTTTCTTCCTAGCCGAATATGTGTTTATAAAGTTGAGTTGTTAAATAGATTTTGAAGTTAGCCCATGTATTTATTTTTGAATTTAAGAAGAATGATACATTCGACTATGCTTTGATGTGCTTGAATTGTTGTTATGTGAATAAATATTTGTTTGATGATATATATATATATGTATTCGCAATGGGATAAAATGTGTATTAAGGTAAGTTTCATGGTGATTATGCTTGTGATGTTGGGTTAATATTCGCATTGAGTAATGTGGGGTAAGGTGATTAATCGGCTATGAAATTAGCTAAATTTAATAGGTATGTTTAATGATATGCTTAGTATAATGTATGATCTTGTAACTCGGTTTGGTATTGAGATAAAGGTTAGATGTATGATTGGATTTTGGTATGTGTTAAATTGGTTAATCAAAGATTAAATGATATGTGATTGCCAAATGTGATTGTTAAGTGAATAATATTAGTTAAGTACTTAAGCAATCTATTGTTTTACTTAAGCTTAAGAGCAAAGAGAATCAAAGTCGGATAGGGGAAAAGAGAAAGTAAACGAATAGCCGTGGACATCTAATCGTCGACCACTTCCGAGGTAAGTTTTAAGTGATTAAATGTTGAGTAAATTCAATCATAATAGGACATAATGAGTTGATTTAATAAGATATGATGTGGCCATGATATGTCTTAAACTCAAATGGTAAGTTCATAAGTGTTTGGACTTGGAAATTTAAGAGCAAATTGTAATAATTTGCTTTGGACAGCAGCAGTAACGTGATTTTAGAAAATCACTATAAATTGTTGGTGTGGAATTATAGGCTGAATAAAATATTTAATCAAAGCTTAGTTAGTCTAGTTTCTTATAAAAGAGACCGTGGAAGCAAAGAAATTTCCTATAAAGAGATATTTAAAGTTTTGTGGGACAGTGTCAGAATGACTCCGAAATACCCTGTTCTGTATTTGGAAAATCATTATAATTTGTACAAAAATGGTTATAAGATAAGATTTATATGCTTAGACTCCTTAATGAGTCTAGTTTCAAATGAAATCAAATATAACACATTATGAATTCTGTAAAATGAAAAATATGATTCGTAGTGAAGAGTGGTCAGATTAGTCAAACAGTGAAACAGGGGAAACTTTAAGAAAAATCTGGTATTGATTGGCCAAACTTAAAATTCTGGAAATTTTATAGATGAAAGATATACGAGTATATATTCAGGGAAAATTAACGACAAGTGATTTGGAGTTTTTTAGATCCAGTTATAAATAATTTAGTGACTATTGCTCAGGAAAACAGCTCGTAGTGAATATGTGATTTTGTTGTAAACATGGATAAAACTTGTTTTAGTTGCTCATAAGCTATTGATTAAACCCATACGTGCATTCTAAATCGTGATATTGTAAAACGATATATGAGTGTTAGACGGATCTTTGATATTAAAATTTGTGAAATTGTAAGTTTATGAGTATTCGAATATGAAATGATAGTATGGCGTGAAATTGAATTATTCATTGGAAAATGATTGATGTAGATTCGGCCAAGACAAAGTGTATACATGATAGTATATGTGGTATGTGAAGTATATTTGGATAATTGTGATGTGAATACATGAAAATTTATATTTTGATTTAGGATTTTATGTGATGAATGTGAATGTGTATATATGAGATAAGGACGAATGGCCAATGTGATGAATGTGAACATGCATATATGTGATAAGGCCGAATGGCCAATGTGATGAATGTGAGCATGCATATGTGTGATAAGGCCGAATGGCCAATGTGGTGAATATGAACATGCATATATGTGGTAAAGCCGAATGGCTAATGTGAAATATGTATGAGATATGTATATGTGGTAAAGCCGAATGGCTAATGTGAAATATGTATGAGATATGCATATGTGGTAAAGCCGAATGGTCAATGTGAAATATATATATGAGATATGTATATGTGGTGAAGCTGAATGGCTAGTGTGAAATATGTAGGTGATGTGCGTATATTGTGGCCGAACGACCAATGTGAAAGGTGTGTATTATTAGATATTTGATGAGGCAAATGAATTACAAATATGACAGTCGATGTTAATGTTGTAACATGTGATTAAATGTACATGAAAGTTGGAAATATATTCCGGGTAAGACCCGATGACTACATGTGGAGATTATGTCCGGGTAAGACCCGATGACTACGTGTGGAGATTTTGTCCGGGTAAGACCTGATAACTTCGTGTGGAGATTTCGTTTGAGCTAAAGGTCTCGCCGATAATCCGAGTAGAGGTTAAAGCTATAAGACTTCGTAATAAGAATTGCTTATAAATATATTCAATGCGAACGGTTAAACAGGTATGTACTCCAAGTTTATATGTGAGCTTGATTTGAACTAAATCATAAGGTAGTTATGTGATGCATACGAGAGCAATCTATGAGACTATTCCTATGATTATGTGACATCGGATCAGTGTGAGAGGTTATGTGAAATCATACAATATATTTATGTCACATGAGCTCACTTTTATGTGAAAGTTTATCCGCCTATTGTATATGATGAGATGTGCATATTCGTAAAGGGATGGTATGCCCAAGGAAGAGTGAAATAAAATATACAAACAACTATGTTATAATTTGATTGTTATCTGTTGACACTACTTAAAACTTACTAAGCATTGTAATGCTTACTCCGCTTACTCTGCTTCTCTGCTTTATAGATCTCATTGCGAAGCTACTGTGCTCGGGGATCGTCAAGAACTAGTCACACTATCACTATCCAACGCTTGTTATTGTTATGTTTAGAATTATTTTATGGCATGTATAGAATAGACTAGTGGCGGAAGAATATTTTTGGTTAATGTATATAAGCCATGCGAAAATGGCATCTTTTGAATGTTTACTTAGTGAAGTTTAAATTTTACCTCTGGTTGTGCTTAGTACTTATTTAAATGAACGATATTTATTTCAAGAAAAAGTTCAAAATTTTACTGTTCTGACATGAGTTACAAGTCCGGTAATGCCCCTTACCTATTCTGGCGACGGTTACGGGATAGGGGTGTTACATGCTTCGTGTAAAATTTTCTTAATAAGCTCAGAATTTTTGGTACACAAATTCTATCTTGGAACATTAAATAATCATTGGATCTGCTCTGATAGTTTAAATCAACAATCGACTCGCATTGTACTCTTTTAGCTTGTAACTCGTTATCTCATTTCTGAGCTTCGTAAATTTGTTGTAGAAATAACATTTTAGCTTTTAACTCAGCTAAAATCAAACTGTGTATTCATCACTCACAAAGCAAATAAATATTTTCTACTCAAAGCATGTGCGACTACATTCGCTTTCCCCGGATGACAATCAATCACTAACTCATAATCTTTCAACAACTCGAGCCATCTTTATTGTCGCAAATTCAAATCTTTCTGAGACATTAGATACTTCAAGCTCTTGTGATCAATAAAGATGTGGCACTTCTCACCAAATAAATAATGTTGCCAAATCTTTAAAGCGAAAACAATAGCGGCTAAATCTAAATCATGTGTCGAATAATTTCTTTCATGTGGCTTTAATTGTCTAGAAGCATAAGCTATCACTTTTCCCTCTTGCATCAAAACACATCCCAAACCGTTCAATGACGTGTCGCTAAAAATCACAAACTCTTTACCCGATTTAGGCTGAACTAAAACTGGTGCCTCAGTTAACAATGCTTTCAATTGTTTAAAACTCTGATGGAATTTCTCGAACCACTCGAACTTCACATCTTTCTATAGCAATCGAGTCATCAGTGTAGCAATCATCAAAAATCTTTTTACAAAACGCCGATAATAGCTAGCTAATCCCAAAAAACTTCTGACTTCAGACACATTTCTTGGTGGTTTTCAGTCAACAACTGCTGAAATCTTACTCGAATCAACTTGTATACCTTCCACTGAAACAATGTGTCCAAAAAATCCAACCTCTCGGAGCCAAAACTAATATTTGTTGAATTTAGCAAACAATTGCTTATCTCTCAAATTTTGTAATACAATCCTCAAATGTTTAGCATGCTCAGACTCATCTCGAGAATAGATCAAAATGTCATCAATGAATACAACAACAAATCTGTTTAAATGTGGTCTAAAGATTTGATTCATCAACTCCATAAAAATTGCAAGAGCATTTTTAATCTGAATGGCATAACAAGAAATTCATAATGTTCGTACCTTGTTCTAAATGCAGTTTTTGGCACATCTGAATCTTTAACTCACAACTCATAATAGCCATATCTCATATCGATATTCAAAAATATTGTTGCTCCTTTCAACTAATCAAAAAAATCATCAATTCTCAGCAAAGGATACTTATTCTTAATCATAACCTTATTGAGCTGATGATAGTCGATACACAGCCTCATCGATCCATCTTTCTTCTTTACAAACAACACTGGTGCACCCCAGGGTGAAAAACTAGGTCACGCAAAACCTCTATTTGTTAACTCTTGCAACTGAGATTTCAGCTCTTTCAATTTTGTTGGAGCCATTTTGTATGGAGATATCGATATCGGTTATGCTCCCGATACTAACTCAATAGCTAACTCGACTTCTCTGATTAGTGGCAATCTAAGTAATTCTCCTAGAAACACATCCGGATACTCACAAACCATTGGTACTGATTCAATATTTGATTCAAACACTTTTGTATCCAGCAAATACGCAAGGTAAGCATCATAACCTTTTCTCACATATTTATGAGCTCACGTCGTTGATAGCACACCAGGCAATTCACTCGACTCATCCGATTCAATTCGAAGAGTTTCATTATTCTGACATTTCAATTCAATAGTCTTTCATCTACAATTCATCAAACGAATTCATCAAATCACATCAAGCGTCAGACAGAGTCAAGCAATCCATACCCAGAATCATATCGAATTCATCAAATGGTAAAAGCATCAAATCAGTCAAAAAATAGTAACCTCGAGTCATCAAAGGAAAATTCTTGCAAACTTTATCAACTAGGTATACTTGTCTAAAGGTTTCGATACTTTAATCACAAATTTGGTAGACTCAAATGGAAAACTCTTACTAGACATCAAATTCTCACAAACATATGAATGAGTCGATCCAGGATCAATCAAAGCAATTACATTGGTGTCATAAAGAGAAAATATACCGGTGATAACATTTGGTGACGGCGCATCTTTGCAAGCACGAAAAGCGTAAGCTCTGCCTGGTGCTCGAGCCTCGGATATCAAAATAGAGTCCTTTGTCACTCCTTTGCTACTAGTCACATTTCTCCTATTTCTAGGTGGACTTCCTCTAGCAGCAGTATTAGTCGATCTTGCATTCTGTTATCTATGTTTCTTGGGTAACTCAGGACAATCATGGATGAAGTGATCTTGAGAGCCACATTTGAAATAACCTTTATTATTCATCCAGCAGTCTCCAAAATACCGTCTTCCATACTATCGACACTCGAGTTTGTTGGTTCTAACACTACCAACACTCGATACTAAAGTGGCTTGAGCTTTAAGACTTTTGTATTACTTTCCATGATCTCTATTAGAATACCCCACTAAAGTTGTCGACCGATTATACAAATCTTGTGATTTCTTTGACGAAGAGTGATAGGGTTTACTCATCGATCTCTTTCTCGAATCTCTAGCCTCGAAATTAGCTTTTCTCTATTCTTTGCCAAGTTCTTCAGCTTTCCATGCTCTATCGACTAACACAACAAATTCCTTTAATTTCAGAATTCCGACTAGCAGCCTGATGTCTTCAATTAACCTGTCTTCAAATCATTTACACATAATTGCCTCAATGGAAACATATTCTCGAGTATATTTACTGAGTCTTACAAACTCTCTTTCATACTCTATCACAAACATTTGACCCCGTTTCAGTTCTAGAAATTCTTTGCATTTTTGGTCAATAAACCGCTGACTGATGTATTTGTTTCTGAACTCCGTTTGAAAGAATTCCTAGGTAACCCATTCTCGCGGCACCACAGATATCAAAGTATTCCACCACTGATATGCAGTGTCTCTCAGAAGTGATACGGCACATTTAACACATTTAGCTAGCGTGCAAGATAGCTCATCAAATACCCGGATCGTATTCTCAAGCCAAAACTCAACTCTCTCAAGATCATCATCAACGGTAGCTTTAAAAGCTTCAGCCCCATACTTTCAAATTTTATCAACAGATTGCTTACTCAACTGTAAATCTTCCAAACCTTGAGGAGCTACGGGGACCGGTTGGGGAATTGGTGGGGGTGGAGGTTCCTGAATAGCCAGATGAGTTTTGACAAACTCAATGAACCACTCGTTCATCATTTGGAAGAAGGCTTCTTGGCCTCTACTACCGACTACCGACATGTGTCTTGATCGAGATTATGCATTGTGAACGGAGGTCATGCATTACTCTCAACATCATCAGCCACTGCTCGATTGGGATCAATTACTACATGAAAACATGATTTAAACTGTTAAAAGATATCACACTATCATAGGTTATATATGGCATGTATATCTATACTCTCACATATGCTACGTTAGTCCTAGAATTGACTAAATCGTACCTCTAATACCAATAAATGTAAAACCCATCACCCGTATTCAATGCTGGAATAGGGTTACGGAGCATTACTGGACTTATTACACAAATAGACATACATTTCTCATACATTTTTCCATTTCAAAATAATCATTCATAATCATTCATATCGTCCCTAATACGAGCCTATGAGGCCCAAAACATGCTTTAGGAGTGGTTTGGGACTAAACTGATAACTCAAGAAAATTTTGAAACACTTAGAAAATTTTTACAAAATACAGGGGACATATGCCCGTGTGCCCTGGCCATGTGTCTCACACGGCCAAAGACACGCCCGTGTCACAGGCTGTGTGGGCAATCGAAATAGGATCCCAGCCTATGTTCAACCCCATGTAACTCTCTGACTTGGGTCACACGGCCATCCACACGCCCATGTGACCAGCCCGTGTGCCCTTCGAAATGGCCCCACACCCCGTATGTCAATCCGGGTGCTAGGCCATGCCAAACTTGTAGGGTATACTGGCCTATACCACACGACCAAGTCACACGCCCATGTGATTAGCCATGTGAAGCATACTAATTTGATTTCTAATTAAACACCAAGGGACACACGGTTGTGTCACACACGGCTGAGACACACACTCGTGTCTCTGCCCATGTGGACAAAAATAGGCTATTTTCCAAGCCATCTTTTTCACCCAAACTACAGACACCTAAAGCAACCAATTTTGCATATAACCATAACTTCAAATGGCATCTAACTCATCTAAACTAAGTTCAATTCATGTTATATCTATAACACCCCTAACCCGTATCCGTTGCCAAAATAGGGTTACGAGGCATTACCGGATAAAACAACACATTCACATAGATTTATACATTCATACTCAAAATCTATTCAAAACATTCACAATGTCCCTTGTAAGGCTCTACGAGACCTTAAACATGCTTCAGAGAAGGTTCAGGACTAAATCGATCACTTTTGCAAACTTTATGAAACATAGAAAATTTTCAAACATCAAAGGGTCTTACGCCCTTGTGAACAGGCTGTGTGCCTCACACGGTCACTAGACACGTTCGTGTCACAGGCAGTATGAAAACAGGGCATACATACTGACTTGAACCACACAGCCAGAGACAAGGCCGTGTGAAAAGGTCGTGGGAAAACTAGTGAGGTTACTGACTTAAGTCACAGGGCCGACCACACGCCCATGTGTCAGCCGTGTGTCACACAAAGCCAGTAGACACACCCGTATGTCTAGGCCCAGGGGACACACGGTGGTGTAGCATAACTGTGTGTCATACACGACCGAGACACACGCCTGTGTCTCTGCCCGTGTGGACAAAAATAGGCTATTTGCAAAGCCAAATTTCCACACTTTTCTCAATCACACCTAGCAACCAAAATGATACCATTTCAATACATTTATAGGTAGCCAAAACATGCCCATTTATACATATATCATGCCATCTATCCACAACCATTTCAACTACTCAATTCCATATTCAAAAACATACCAAATCAATATGTCAAAATCATCAAAACTTACATAAGTTCTAAATGCATTTCCTCATCAACTTATCATCTATTTCATGTTACCAAAACACATCATATCATCACCTCAAAATCAAATCACAATATACTAACCTCCAAGTAATAATACTCTAACTTACAACTATCCAAAATAGGCAACACATAACCACACCAAACAAGCCAACATATAAGGCATTATATACATCACATATATATCACTTACCATACACATAATTCAAGCCAACTTATATGGCCACATACACCAACATTTACTAGCCAAATCTCATGGCTAATATCATAACTCAAAATATACCAAGATGACACTAGCCTATACATGCCATATACCATATATACAAAGTTTCAAAAGTACCAAGGAGATGATTGATAATGTGATGACGCTTCCTGACGATCCCCGAGTCCAATTTAGCTTTCATTCACTATAAAACATAAACAAATAACACACAGTAAGTTGATAGCTTAGTAAGTTCATACTAAATATACTCAACAGTTCATAATATACAAACCATCATTTCGTACTAATTAATATCTAGATCATGGTGAAAACAAACATTCCCCATACTTACTCAAGTGTTTATAAACAAGCTCATAACTTCTTCTTTTGGATTTCATGCTTTATATGTACATACCTGTGCAAATTCATATCAAACTCATACCTTTACGTGATACTGTCGTATATTGAATATCTCACACACTAACTGCCAAGGCATAGCCGAAGCTATTCTGATTCGCACACTAAGTGCTTTATATAGCCGAAGCTATCTCGATATGCACACTAAGTGCCAAACATAGTCGATTTATCATCGTACACAACCGTAGTCTCATATATAAAATTTATGCAATAATAAAGCATTAAAAATAATTGTAATAATGTTTATCACGTACGAACTTACCTCGGACGTAAAAATAATGAAACTAGTAGATTAGTCGACTACTTTGTTCTTGCCTCGATCTTAGTCCGGGTTCTTCTTTTCTTAATCTATATACTTTCAAAATTAACTTGTTTATTCATTCATTCATTCAATTTAATCCACAAACACATTTTTGGGCATTTTTACACTTTAGCCCCGAAAGTTCCACATTTATTGAATTTAGTCCTTATTTCATAAATACACAAAATTCACAAAATTCAATAAGGCCCATGCCTAGCCGAATTTTATATAGGTCCCTAACAGCCCATATTTTTCTTTTATTTTACATTTCAACCCCTCAATTTACAAATTTCACAATTTAATCCTTATTTGACATTTTTGTCAAAAATCACTTTACAAAACATTAAAATCTATCAACAATTATTCATTTCCCATCATCAACATTGAAAAACACCAAGCTATCATCAATGGCAACTAAAAAATTCATCAACCAATTCAAAAATTAAGGCATGGGCTAGTTAGAGCACGAAGCAACGATCACAAAAACATAGAAATCATCAAAAATCAAGCTCAAAACACTTACCAAATTGGATTTACAAGTGTTGAAGGATTCTTCTTTCTTCTATTTTTGGTTCAAAAAGATGAGAATATAAGCTTTACTTTGTTTTTTCTTTTATTTATTCTAACTTAATACGTATTTTACCATTTTACCCTTGATTAATAAACCATTTAATCATCAAATATATGTCTATTTATGTCCATTCCACTATCAATGGTCTAATATCAATAAAAGTACCTTTCATTTAATAATCCATGGCAATTAAGCACTTTTAACTTATAGAATGTGTAACGCCCCAATTTTCGGGTTTTCTGTGTTTCTGTGATTTTTAAAATTTGTGTGTGTTCCGGTTGGTTAATATATATATTTTAGTAGGTTAATGGGCTTTTGGAAGGCCCAAACTTAAGTTAAATCCGTGATAGTCTTTGGAATTTTAATTTTATGAACAGGTGATGCAATTGGCGTTTGGGCTTTTAAGAGTAAAGGGGTAAAAGATGACACAAAAAGGAGTGTGGTGTAGTGGCAAGGTGGTGCCACTTAGGGGACAAGGAAGTGACGCCATAGAGGAAGCAAGGGGTCCAAGGTTCAAGTCTTGGTTCTTGCAATATATTTTGGTTTTTCTTTTCAATAAATCTGGAAGCAAGTAGGTCTGCTTTAAACTTTAATGTGTTGGATTTATGACACAAATGAGTTGATGGCCTAGTGGTGGTGGCGTGAGTTGGCATGTGAGAGGACTTTGGTTTGAATCCCTTGGCACGCAAAGGTTGATTATGTTGCTATGTTGGGATGGCAAGAGTTGGTTTTCGTTTTAAACTCCGGTGATGGAGGGATCCCACATCGGGAAGCTAACATAAGAGTAGATGGAGAGCTGGCTTTAAATAGAGCAAACCATGAGGAGAGTAGGCATACCCTTCTTGGCTGATCCCTTTCGCTTTGTGACGTGTTCATTTGGGTTGGGCGTCAGCTAAGAGTGTTTGGAGTGCGGATTATCTGCAGTCTCCTAACAGGTGTGTATTCCTCATTACTCTAGCAGTAGGACGGCTATTTCGGGCCGCGATGGGCTGAAATGGGCCATGTGGTCCCAATAGGTCCGTAAACCCAAGTGGATAAGTTGTAGAATTACCGAAATACCCCTTTAGGGTAGAATTATTAAAATACCCCTATAGGGTAGAATTACCGAAATACCCCTGTAGGATAGAATTACCGAAATACCCTTGTAGGGTAGAAATACTAATTTACCGAAAACGGGCCAATGGGCCAACGGGTCCACTTTGGTAAAAAGACGAGGTAAGTACTTCTAGTTACTTGGTAAACGTTAGAATGAGCATGAAACCTTAGCAATAGGTTATAATTACTGAAATACCCTTATGCATGCAAAATTATTATTTTACCCCTAGGGTTATTTTTTTCCTGAAAAGCATGATATTCTGTTTCTGTATACGTATGCCATGACATATTATTTTTGTTGCATGGGACATGGGTTTATATTGATGGAGGAAGCATTCGGCAAATTTTATCGCAACTGTGGCCTCGCCACATATATCTGCTCGTGACTTTGTCACAATATCCGCACCTCATTGCAATCTGGTGGTTTCGCCACATATATATATATATATATATATATATATATGCTCGTGGCCTAGCCCCAATATTCAGATCTGGTGACTTCACACAATATCCGGAGCTTTCACTGCAATTTCGTGGTGTGTAGTGGTTGGGTGGGTCGGTATTCTCCCACATGTTATAAGGCTGGTACGGGGTGTTATGGATGGCTCTAGGTTGGGATTTCGCATTCATGATATATTTGTTCAGATCTCGCTATGGGCCTATGGGTTTCATTCTGATTTCAGATCGGCCAAGGCCCAAATAAGTCTCGACTCGAGGTTTGATCTGCTTTGGGCTATGGTTGGGTTATGTTACACAATCGAGTTTACCGAACTCACCCTTTTTTTCATCTCTACAGAAATCCCCAACCATAGTGGGTTTGGAGTCGTGAGGGATTCGGAGTGGCCACATCATCTCGCAGTTGGTTTTTCTAAGTTAGTTTATTTTTATTATTTTATATTCTAATTTAATTTTGGGTTTTAAGTTGTAATAAGGCCGCTATTTAAATTTCTTTTTCCGCTATGGTTTTATTTTCGATTATATTTATACTATGTCGAAACCGCTAGTGTTAGGTCATTCGGTTTTCAAAATTAATGAACGTTTTCCAAGACTCAACAAGCACAAAAATGGATAGCCTAAAGATTGATAAACCGACTTTTCATTCAACTGCTGTTTTTACAAAGACCACCCCAATCACTTAAACCAACGAATGCATACTAAGTCGTAAGTCCATGTGACACGTCAGATCTGGCAATAACATCTTGGCTGGGTTTGGGGTGTTACATTTAGTGGTATCAGAGCCAAGTTGCAACAACTCGGCTGTGGAACGGGTCTAAAAATGGGATTTTGTAAAGAAACACTGAATAAAGGTTTTTAAAAATCATTTTTTTTGGAACTTGATTATAAATTGTTTTCGAGAATGTTTCAAATATTTTCTCTTTACAAATAGATGATTTTAAAGATTAAAATCGATTTTCAAAATTAGGTTTTTTTTAGAAGGTGGCACACCGAATCTCCGGCCCAAGTCTGTAAGTTTTCTGAGCCTTTCTGATTGTTTCTGAAATATTTGTTATATGCTTGTACAAAACCTTATCATGGTACTTTAGTTAGGGTAACACTGAAACTATAAAAACTCTGATAAGTAGACTAAGACTGTAGCTAGGCTACCGCAAAAGGAAAAAAACTCAAGTCGTAAGTCCATGTGACACGTCAGATCTGACAATAACGTCTGGGCCGGGTTTGGGGTGTTACAGAATGCCACTTTTGCATTCTATGCTATTAAGTCCTTTTTCTCAAGCTGAGCTATTAAACAATAAAATTAGCTCACAAAATTTTCATACATATATATTCACATGCTATAAACACTAAAAATAATATTAAAATAATTTTACAACCTCGAATTTGTGTCTAAAAACCATTATTCTGATTTAGCTAAAACCTGGCTGTTACAACTCTCCCCTCTTAGGGGTTTTTCATCCACGAAAATCTTACCCATGAATAGGCTTGGATATTGCTTTCTTATAGCATCCTTCGGTTTCAACGTAGCATCTTCTACCCCGTGTTGATGCCATAATACTTTCACTAACATTATTCTTTTATTTCTTAGCTCTTTAAGCTCACGAGCTAGAATTCGGATTTGTTCTTCACTCTACGATAAATCTAATTGAATCTCAACTTTTGTAGGGGAACTAATATATGAGGGAACAGATCTGTATCGTCAAAGCATCGATACATGGAATATATTATGAATCTTTTGAACTCTGATGGCAATGCTAGCCGATAAGCCACAGATCCAATTCGCTCGATAATTTCGTACGGTCGATGAATCGCAGACTCAATTTGCCTTTACAACCAAATCAAAGTATTTTCTTCCCTGAAAATCCTTTCAAGAACACTTTATCCCCATTCTGAAATTCAATATCTTTCCGTTTCAAGTCTGCGTAAGATTTTTATTGATCTAGTGCTACTTTGAAGCTATCACGAATTTACTTTTACCTTTTTCTTTTGTTTCTCTAATCAGATGAACCCTGTGAATCTTATTCTCACTTAGTTCAGTCCAGTGCAACAGTGTTCGACACTTCTGACCGTATAAAGCTTTGTAAGGTACCATTTTAATACTCGATTGAAAACTGTTGTTATACGTGAATTCAATCAATGGCAAATACTTTTCCCACGTACCTTCGAACTCAAGAATACAACATCTCAACATATCCTTGAGTATCTGTATAACTCACTCGGATTGACCATCCATCTGTGGGTGAAATGCAGTACTGAAATGTAGTTTTGCACCCAGTGCATCTTGCAGTTTCTTCCAAAACCTCGATGTGAACCTCGGATCTCTATCCGAAATAATAGAAATAGGTACTCCGTGTAATCTCACAACCTCGGAGATATACAACTCAGCTAACTTTTCAAGTGAATATACCATTCGTATAGGAATGAAATGAGCCGATTTTGTCAATCTGTCGACAATAACTCAGATTACATCTTTCTCACTCGGAGATAGGGGTAAACCCGAAACAGAATTCATAGTCACTCTATCCCATTTCCACTCGAAAATCATGATAGGCTGTAATAAACCTAACGACACTTGATGTTCAGCTTTTACTTGCTAACAAATCAAACATTTCAAAATGAATTCCAAAATATCACGTTTCATACCATGCCACCAATAGAGTTGTTTCAAATCGTTATACAATTTTGTGCTTCCTGGATGAATAGACAAACAACTAGTATGTGCTTCATTCAAAATCATCTAAATCAACTCTGAATTTCTTAGAATACATATTTGACCTCTGAATCTTAAACAATCATCAGAATCAACTTGAAATTCTGAATCAGGGTTCAAATCACATTGAGCTCTTTTTACTAACATTTCATTATCAACCTTCTGACCTTTACAAATCTACTGTAAAAACAACGTCTTGCTTTCAACTCAGCTACAATCGATCTGTCATCAGATAGAGCCAATTGAGTATTCATTGTATGTAGAGCAAATATAGATTTCTAGCTTAATGCATCAGCAACAACATTTGCTTTTCTCGGATGGTAGTCAATTACTAACTCGTAGCCTTTTAGCAATTCTAGCCATCTCCGTTGTTGCAAAGTCAAATCTTTCTTAGTCATAATATGTTTCAAGCTTTTGTGATCAGAATAAACATGACATTTCTCACCAAATAGATAATGACGCCAAATCTTCAACCCAAACACAATGGCTGCTAACTCTAAATCGTGCGTCAAGTACTTCTTTTCATTCGGCTTCAACTATCTCAAGGCATAAGCTATGACTTTTCCTACCTGCATCAAAACACAGCCCAGACTATTCAACGATGCATCACTATAGATCACAATTTCTTTACCCGATTCTGGCTGTACTAATATTGGAGCTTCAGTCAAAAGAGTTTTTAGTTGATCAAAACTTTTCTAACATTTTTTGGACCAATTGAACTTTACATCTTTTTGAAGCAATCTCACCAATAGAGTTGCAATCATTGAAAAGCCTTTCACAAATCGTCTATAATAGCCGATGAGTCCCAGAAAACTGTGGACTTCAGATACACTTCTCGGAGGCTTCCAATCTAAAATCGTAGATATCTTACTCGGATCAACTCGAATACCCGATGCTGACACAATATGACCCAGAAAACCAACCTCACACAACTAGAATTCACATTTACTAAACTTTGCATATAACTGCTTATCACGCAGAGTCTACAATACAATTCTCAAATGCTCGACATGCTCAGTTCCATCTTGTGAATATAACAATATGTCATCAATAAATACAAAAACAAATCGATCTATGTACGGTTTGAAAATTCGATTCATTAAGTCCATAAAGACAACAAGTGCATTCGTTAGTCCAAAAGGCATAACCAATAATTCATAGTGACCGTACCTCGTTCTAAATGAGTCTTTGGCACATCAGAGTCTCTAATCCACAACTGGTAATAGCCCGATCTCAAATCTATTTTTTAAAACACTATAGACCTTTCAATTGGTAAATCAAATCGTCGACTCGCGGTAGAGGGTATTTGTTCTTGATCATCACTTTATTCAACTGTCGGTAGTCTATACACATTCTCATCGTGCCATCTTTTTTTTCACAAACAACACGGGAGCACCCCAGGGTGAAAAAATCGGTCATGCAACTAAGATTTCAATTCTTTTAATTCTGTCAGAGCCATTCTGTACAGAGCTATTGATATCGGCGTTGTTCCCAGCACTAACTCAATGCCAAACTCAACCTCTCGTATCAGTGGTAAACCCGGTAACTCTTCAGGAAACACATTCGGATATTCACACACAACTTGCACTGGTTCAATCTTCTTTTCAGTCTTTTTCATATCAAGCACATAAACAAAATAAGCTTCGCAACCCTTTCTCACATATTTTTGAGCCAACATCGATGAAATCACTACTGGCAAGCCATTCAGATCATCTAACTCGATCCGAATAATCTCATTATTCTGATATCTCAGATTAATCATCTTTTGTTTGCAATTCACAACTGAATCATGCAGCGTTAGCCAACCCATACCCAGAATTATATCAAACTCATCAACTGGCAACAACATTAAATCAGCCAAAAAGCAATTATCCTGAATCATCAACAGACAGTTCTTGAACACTTTATCAACCAACACACACTTTCCTAAAGGGTTCGATACTCTAATTACAAATTCAGTAGACTCGACAGGCAAAGTCTTACTGGATACTAAATTCACACATACATATGAATGGGTTGATCTTGGATCTATTAATGCAATAACTTTAGTATCATAGAGAGTAAAAGTACCAGTGATAACATCTAGAGATGATGCTTCTTCACAATTGTGAATAGCGTATGCTTGTGCAGGGGCTCTAGCATCTGATCTCGTAGTAGTGTCTCGTGTCGTACCTCTACCACCACTCATATTTCCAACATTACAAGATGGTCTCCCTCTAATAGCAGTGTTACTTGGCCTTGTACTCTAAGCGTTATCTTTTTCAGCTAACTCTAGGCAATCTGGGATAAAATGATCTCGTGAACCACAACTGTAACAAGTTTTATTATTATTTTTCACTCAGCATGTAACAGCCCGATTTAGACCCTAATCGAAACGGTGGTTTCGAGACCATGAATCTGAGTCAGAAAAATATTTGAAAATTATTTTATGTGTTTATTTTGTGTGAATTTATATCTGTGAAATTTTCGTGATTTAATTTTGTCGTTTAGGTATCCGATTAAATAAAAGGACTTGATCGCGTAAATTAAAAACTTGATAGGTTAAAGTATAAGGTCAAATTTCTAGTGGCTTTCTAAGTTGGGACATTTATGTTGTAAATATCCCATTAATACTTTGGTGGGACGGTTTAAGACTTATATTATATGTTTTTTATATTAAGCCATTAAGGGTATATAAGTAAATTAAACATTAAACTTAATATATGTTATAATATAACATAAAACATAAAAAAATAACGCCATTTTAGTGTTCATCTTGTTCTTGCTGAATAAAAAAGAAAAGAAAAAGAAAATAAATGGGTTTTAGTGTTCGACTATTCTCCAACTTGATTCAAGGTGAGTTTTAGCTCAGTTTTTGATAATTTCTACGTTTTTGATATCGTTGCTTAGCAATCTTCAAGACCCAAGCTTTAATTTTTGATTTTGATGAGTATTTTGAGTTATGCCATTGTTAATAGCTTGTGATTTTTTTTTTGATGATGAAATATGAAAGATATGTTTTAGATTAACATATTTTGTATTGGAGTTTTTGATGATTTTGAGTAATTAGGACTAAATTGCAAAAATAATAATTTGAGGGACTAAAATGTGAAATAAATGAAATATATGGACTTGTGGTAATGGGTAAGATTCAGCCAAACATGAGTATCTTGAAATTTTGTGTATTTTGTGTTTTGTACAATAGGGACTAAATTGTAAAAAGTGTAAATGTCAGGGGTAAAATGGTAATTTTCCTATTTATATGTTTTTGGACTAAATTGAATGGAATTATGTTTGAATGAGCTTAATTTTAATAAGTTTAGATCAAGAACCAAATAAATCAAGTTTGGATCAAGGAAAAATGAAAGTCGTCGATTAGCTGCCCTGCTCCGTTCTATAACGTCCAAGGTAAGTTTATAGGAAAATAAACGTGTTTAATGGTAGTTTAATATTAAATATGTATGATGGAACGAAATGTATGAAGCTATATATACTAAGGCCGGATATGAATAAGCTTGGTTACCACATTCTAAGTTCGTTTCGACCGAGTTACGACGTCCAAAAGCTCGTTATGAACCCTAGGAATAATTAGGATACATATGTCATGACATAGGATTTTGATATATGTGTGTGAGTAAGACCATGGCATCGATATGTGATTCCGATATATGTGTACGAGTAAGACCCTTTCTGGGACAGTGGCATCGATATGTGATTACATGTAAGACCACGTCTGGGACATTGGCATTGTACAATACATGTGTGATTATCCGAGTGTCCTACCCAATTTCGAATGGTTCATAGGGCATCGATAAGTGGGGAACAAATATGTAAAATTAGTTAAGGGACCAGGTATGTATTAGTTTAGTATTTATTTTCAACAAGGTAAGTCAGTGTTATGAAATTAATTACAAGTATATGTGTGAATATGTCATGTGTATTCGACCTTATGGACAAGAAGTATGATCCTCGTTAGTGTGATTTGATCTTTGCATATGTATGTATAATGACCTTGCATATTCAGTTATTTAGTTAATGTGTGTATATAAATTTTATCTTGATTTAAAAGCTTGTTTATACAAAGTTATGTGTATTAGGTTTTATGATGATAATTTGGCTTTGAAAATTGAATAATAATTTGATAACTTAGCCTTGAGAACATTCGGTGAAGGTAATAAATATTTGTGTTCAGGTACATTATTATTGAAGTTGAAAGTTGAAAATAAGCTTGATAATGATATTGTAATTTGGTTGGTTAAAATAAGTTGATTATATTATCGGTTTGTTGTTTGCTTATGACTTACTAAGCTTAAATAGCTTATTGTGTGTGTATTTGTCTTTGTTTTATAGATTTTGGAATCAAGTTACAAGCTCAGGGATCGTCAGCAAAGCTCATCACACTATCTACTATTTTGGTACATTTATAAGTTAAACTCGAATTATGGCATGTATAGGTTGAAGTGTGTTTTTTTTGAAATGATGAATTTTTCTTGTGTATAAAGCCATGCAAAAATGGCTTAATCTTTATGTTTAAAGTTGGTTATATTGCTTATGGTTTATGTACATTTTAGTTAAAATGTTGTGTGCCTTGAATGCATGGTATTGTGGTAGGTATTATATACTTGAAAGGATGATGAATTTGGATATTCATGAGCATTGTAACACCCCTAACCCGTATCCATCGCCGGACTAGGGTTAAGCGGGATTACCAAACATATCAAAACACTTCACATTCATCTCACGCATTACCAAACATATCAAAACACTTCACATTCATTTCACAAACATCATAGCGTTATAGTCAAACATCAACATAAGTCCCTTTCTTAGGTCAATGAGACCTTAAACATGCATTAGGAAGAGGTCGGGACTAAACCAAACATGTTCACAACTTCAACACTTAGGACATTTTTCTACTCTGTTCAGGTCACACGCCCATGTGACCAGGCTGTGTGCCTTACACAGGTATCAGCCATGTAACACCCCGTACCCGAGTCCGTTACCGGAGTCGAACACAAGGTGCACACAGACATAACTTAACTATTTTCACAGTCCATTTAAAATTTTTCAGACAAGCTGGTTACTGCATCACTGTCGCCTTAAAAATCATATCTTGAGTTTCAAAGCTCGAAAATCAGTTTCGTAATTTTTCCCTGAAATTAGACTCATATGTCCATCTACATATTTTTTTCTAGAATTTTTGGTCAGGCAAATTAGTACAGTTTATTAGTTAAAGTCTCCCCTGTTACAGGGATCGACTACACTGACCTTCGCGCATTACGACTTGGATATCTCCCTGTACAGGGCTTCAATACTGATTCCGTTTGTTTCTATAGAAACTAGACTCAAATAGGAATCTATACATATATAGCACGACTCATAACTATCTCTGATTAATTTATAATGAATTTCCAAAGTTGGAACAGGGGATCCAGAAACCATTCTGGCCCTGTTTCTCGAGAACTTTAATATCTCTTAACATATAACTCATATGACCGTTTCGTTTCTTCCCTATGAAAGTAGATTCATCAAGGTTCATTTAAATAATTTATTCACTATTTAATTCCATTCCTACAATTTTTAGTGATTTTTCAAATCCACACTACTGCTGCTGCCAGCATCTGTTTTCAAGGTAAACTTTACCTATTTCGTGGTTTCCATGGACCAACTAGAGTTTTGTCATACATAGGTCCACATATAATCATACTTAGCCATTCCAATGGCTGATCATTTGCCCAACACTTCCATTCCAGTCCATAGTCACATCATGAAACCATACATATATACATAAACACAAATGGTCTAATGCTATACTCCACTTTTACGAGCCATTTTCGCATGGCTGTACACACATACATCACAAAACGTACTTGAAAAAAAAAACAGCAAAGGGTAGTCCTATACATGCCATATCCAGAGTTCAACTAAAAGAGTACCAAAAGGGCTTTGATAGTGTGGATGACTTCGACTTCGATGATCCCGAATCCGATAGTGATTTAACCAAAATCTATAAAACAGAGATTCAAAGAACGGAGTAAGCATTTAATGCTTAGTAAGTTTTAAGCAAAACAAAGTGTTCTCAATCACTATCATTGGTCATTCATTTCATCTGTTCGATGAAGTTAATCTAGAGCTTCATCTCGATCTGTAATATCATTAAACGCAACACTTGGCTGCCACATATATACTTTCGAATAATAATGACCTAGATGGTCAAATATTTCCAAAGCACATTCTTCATCGATTTTCAACTTTCAATAATCCATTCCACTTGTTCATAATCACATCCATAATTTTAAGTATTTCAACATGACAAGTACTAAATTACCATAGGCACATAAAGAACCAAACATATTCCTTATCACATATACGTAAGCTTACAAATCATAATCCTTACCTTGTAATGGCACATCTAGCTCAACCCAACCCATACTCAAATCATGAGGCTTTTAAGCGTAATATGCACTAACATAAGAATATTTCATCGCATACTTTATTATACAAACATACCATTACCAATTAGATCATTCTCATATTTGGAGTTATAATATTAATCACATTTACCTACCTCTTTGATACTGATAATTCACCTCAAATCACTCCACCGATGAGTAAGTAATACGCACTGAACATCTTAAATACATAATACTTACTTGATGGTAACTTAATGCGATACTCAATATCAAAGTCTTACTCGAATCCTAGCATTTAGCAGTCGGGTCTTTAAAGCTCGGTTATAGTATTTGCATGAAGCCTACGGACATTAATCAGATAATATTCTCAGATAAAGCCCGCGGGTTTTAACCCTGATATAGTATCGACACAAATGTTCTTCGGGACTTATCACACATATGCACTTTCACATTCATCACATCGGCCATTAGGCCTTATCACATTTATACACTTTCACATCCATCACATTGGCCGCTTCGCCTACCCACACATATACACTTTCACATTCATCACATGGGCCATTAGGCCTTATCACATATATACACTTTCACATTCATCACATTGGCCGTTCGGCCTTATCACATATATACACACTTTCACATTCATCACATCGGCCATTAGGCCTTATCACATATATACACACTTTCACATTCATCACATCGGCCATTAGGCCTCATCACATATATACACACTTTCACATTCATCACATCGGCCATTAGGCCTAATCACATATCTACACACTTTCACGTTCATCACATCGGCCATTAGGCCTCATCACATATATACACACTTTCACATTCATCACATCGGCCATTAGGCCTCATCACATATATACACACTTTCACATTCATCACATCGGCCATTAGGCCTTATCACATATATATATCTCATACATATTTCATATTTTTATTCTTGTACATCAATTTCAGCAATAGCTTATAAGCAACTCAAATAGTTTCATCAAAGTTTACAATAAAATCACATATTCACTACAAGCAGTTTTCCTGAGCAACAGTCACTAAATTGTATATAACTGGAGCTACAAAACTCAAAATCAATCGCCGTTAATTTTCCCCGAATGTAGACTCATGTATCTTTCATCCATAAAATTTTCAGAGTTTTAGGTGTGGCCAATCAATACCAGATTTTTCTTAAAGTTTTCCCCTGTTTCACTGTTCGACTAATCTGACCACTCCTCACTATGAATCAGATTTCTCATTGTACAGAATTCAAAATGTGTTATATTCAATTTCATTTGAAACTAGACTCATTAAGGAGTCTAAGCATATAAATTTTACCTTATAACCATTTTTTTGCAAATTATAACGGTTTTCTAAAAATAGAACAGGGGATTTCGGAGTCATTCTGACACCGTCTCACACAACTTTGAAAATCTCATTATCGGCAACCCCTTTACTTACACGATTTCTTTTATACTTAAACTAGACGCGTCAAGCTTTAATTACATGATTCATATTCATCCCGCTTTAAAACTTAAACTTACAAAGGAATCAAACTCAATTACTTAAGAACTTACCATTTGAGTTTTAAAACATATCATGACCACATCATATCTTATTAAATCAACTCATTATGTCCTATTTTGATTGAATTTACTCAACGCTTGATCACTTAAAACTTACCTCGGAAGTGGTCGATTTATTAGGTATCCACGGCTATTCGCTTACATTCTCTTTTCCTTATCCGACTTTGATCCTCTTTGCTCTTAAGCTAAAGCCGCAGAGCACTTTCGAACACCATCACTCGGCTTGGATTGAAGCATCGGATACAAAAACTTTAACCTTCATGTACAATTAATTTCGCATTCAATCCCTTAAATTTCAGCTTGTAAAGCAAATAAATAGCAGTTTTAGACATCATAGTCTTCACCCATTTAGACAACATTCTTTAACATCTAAATAGCTCATTTATATCATCTACTTATTCATAACTTATCATGCTAGCTGAATATTATTTATTCAAGTTCATCATCTTCATATTCGGCATTAGCATAAAATATAATAGCCCATTTCTTCCCACTTTGAATCTATGCATCCATTTAACCATAGTTTGTTCAAGCACTCATACAACAAAATTCATCCAATTTAACAAGAAACAAAACTTACTTCCTCCATAGCCACAATGGCCGAAAGATCTAGACATCTCAATACCGAAATTTCTAACATGGGTTGCCTAAAGAATTTGGTAGGGAGTTCAAATTTATCCAACATTTCAAGTAACTTAACACATCCACATAGCTAACATGCTAGTAGTATCAAGGCATCAACTAAAATTTTGAAGCCTCTTAGCCGAATCCTAACTCTCCAACAACTCCAATTTCATCCATGAGATAAATAGAAGTAGGCTAACCCTCCAAAGGATGTGTAAACCTCCAAAAGCAACATTGAACATTCCTTAATCTCAAGAACCACCTTGGCCGAACTTCCCCTCTTCTTCCTCCTTCAATTCACGGCCAAGAAGAACCAATTTCTTCTTTTCTTTCTTTCTCAAGTCACGGCAATGGGGGGGGACATGGATGAGACAACTTTGTTCTCATCACCCCTCCCTTTTCATTTCTTTATTACTAACCCTTTATTTCATTCTTTCTCCCATAACCCACTAACACAACATGTTTCCAACATGTTTCACCCCATAACATTTTGTCCATTCTCATGTTCATGGCCTACCACTACTAATTAGGGGGAAATTGACATGCAAGTCCACCCTTTTATTTCATGCACTAATAGATCCTTATGTTTTGACCTATCACATTTCAAAAGTGTCACACATAAGTCCTATTGACTAAATTCACATGCAATTTACTAAATCAAAGCTTAAAACTTTCACACATTCGTATTCACATATAATAGTCATAAAATATGATGGCTAATTATTTTTATGACTCGATTTTGTGGTCCCGAAACCACTTTTCGACTAGGGTCAAATTAGGGTGTCACAACTCTCCCCCTTTAGGATTTTCGTCCCAAAATTTCTACCGATGCATAGTTTAGGATAACGTCCTCTTATTGAATTATATTCATATAAACATTAGCTCATCGATAGCAATTGTAATTCATTATTGATTTCAGATCGATCTATAAAATCATTTTCTTATCCTAAAACAAATACATAAACATTTCTACAAGTATGCACATATATCTCATTTTCTTGATTTCATAAGCAATAATCACTTAATTTAATTCACAAATGCATTTCAAACACATATTAAGCACATATTAACATGTATAATTCACATCATCAACCCACATATTTGTAACCCACATTTTCATTCATGTATAAGTCAGAACCTCGACCGAAAGTACACATATACTCAAACATCCCAATAAATATCCTTTATAACTCCATCATATCTCACTATTCAACTTAACCTATTTCCAACAGATAATCATCTTCCACATACCTGAACATTGAATTCATTTAGCACATTTAATCACCGTTAACGATACCCGTTGAATCATTCGAAATCATTACGGATACTCATCAGGCACATATAGCTCTTACAATGCCATATCCTAGATATGGTCTTACATATACTCACATATAGAGCCGATGCCATGTCCTGCATATGGTCTTACACACTATCTCAAATCAATGCCTTCGTCCCTGCATTTAGGTCTTACATGAATTCCACTTCACACACTTAGTGCTCTTATTCATTCGTTATTACACATTGAAATGACTTAACCAAGTCTATGAACATCATGTATGTACACTTTTAAACATATCATCTCATTTAAATTTGAATTCAGATAGTAATGAATACTTAAACTTTGCTCAAATTACCAAGACGAAGCCTACTAGGCACGAAGGTCTTAATACACGCCACCAAAGATGATTGCTCTTCGGGACCTAGCCCGGATATAACACCAGCACGAATGCTCTTCGGGGTTTAGCACGGATATATCACTAGCACGAATGCTCTTCGGAACTTAGCCCGGATATATCACTAGCATGAATGCTCTTCGGGACTTAGCCCGGATATATCACTAGCACGAATGCTCTTCGGGACTTAACCCGGATATATCACTAGCACGAATGCTCTTCGGAACATAGCCCAGATATATCACTAGCACGAATGCTCTTCGGGACTTAGCCCGGATATATCACTAGCACGAATGCTCTTCGGGACTTAACCCGAATATATCACTAGCACAAATGCTCTTCGGGACTTAACCCGGATCATCGTCGAGACCTTTAGCTCGGATGAAATCTCCACACAAAGGCAGCAAATTTTAATCCGGACATAATCTCTCAGACATAGCCATCGGTCTTTACCTGCATATAATCTCTTCATATAGTCAATGGTCTTTAAACTCGGATTCACTTCATTGAGTCTCATACATATTTATTCACATGTTATCATGTTTCACATAGCGCAAATCACATTTATAATTTAATCAATTCGTTCACATGTAAACATATAACATGATTCTTGACTTTAAGTCGTAAATATCATTCAAATCTAATACATGTATGCTTCTTTTACTAAACTTTCAGCTCAATAAGCAATCACACAAAAGCATATATCCCCAATCTCATCCTTTGTTCATTTCTCTAATAACCTTATTATGATAAGGACAATGGGACATCATTCATCTATCATACATGTATATCATGGCATTTTAAATTAAATACCAAATTCAATTACTCAAAACTTACTTATATTATACCCTTCTCAATATTGACACATCATAAGCATGTCTCAGTCCTCTCAATGCTATCTGCTATAGCTCGATCGGGATCGGAATCATTACAATAAATAAACACATTTTCAATTGTCAGAAATCACCACACTATCAAATAATCACATAATGGCATGTATAGCTAGACCCAACGCATTACGGTAGTCCTAGAATCGACTAAACCGTAGCTCTGATACCAATAAAATTGTAACACCCCGTACCCGAGTCCGTTACTGGAGTCGAACACAAGGTGCACACAGACTTAACTATTTTCAAAGTCCATTTAAAATTTTCCAGACAAGCTGGTTCTGCGTCACTGTCGCCTTAAAAATCATATCTTGAGTTTCAAAGCTCGAAAATCAGTTTCGTAATTTTTCCCTGAAATTAGACTCATATTTCCATCTAAAAATTTTTTTCTAGAATTTTTGGTTGGGCCAATTAGTACATTTTATTAGTTAAATTCTCCCCTGTTACAGGGATCGACTACACTGACCTTCGCGCATTACGACTTGGATATCTCCCTGTACAGGGCTTCAATACTGATGCTGTTTGTTTCTATAGAAACTAGACTCAAAGAGGAATCTATACATATATAGCACGACTCATAACTATCTCTGATTAATTTATAATGAATTTCCAAAGTTGGAACAGGGGATCCAGAAACCATTCTGGCCCTGTTTCTCGAGAACTTTAATATCTCTTAACATATAACTCATATGACTGTTTCGTTTCTTCCCAATGAAAGTAGATTCATCAAGGTTCATTTAAATAATTTATTCACTATTTAATTCCATTCCTACAATTTTTAGTGATTTTTCAAATCCACACCACTGCTGCTGTCAGCATCTGTTTTCAAGGTAAACTTTACCTATTTCGTGGTTTCCATGGACCAACTAGAGTTTTGTCATACATAGGTCCACATATAATCATACTTAGCCATTCCAATGGCTGATCATTTGCCCAACACTTCCATTCCAATCCATAGTCACATCATGAAACCATACATATATACATAAACACAAATGGTCTAATGCCATACTCCACTTTTACGAGCCATTTTCGCATGGCTGTACACACATACATCACAAAACGTACTTGAAAAAAAAACAGCAAAGGGTAGTCCTATACATGCCATATCCAGAGTTCAACTAAAAGAGTACCAAAAGGGCTTTGATAGTGTGGATGACTTCGACTTCGATGATCCCGAATCCGATAGCTGACGAACCAAAATCTATAAAACAGAGATTCAAAGAACGGAGTAAGCATTTAATGCTTAGTAAGTTTTAAGCAAAACAAAGTGTTCTCAATCACTATCATTGGTCATTCATTTCATCTGTTCGATGAAGTTAATCTAGAGCTTCATCTCGATCTGTAATATCATTAAACGCAACACTTGGCTGCCACATATATACTTTTGAATAATAATGACCTAGATGGTCAAATATTTCCAAAGCACATTCTTCATCGATTTTCAACTTTCAATAATCCATTCCACTTGTTCATAATCACATCCATACTTTTAAGTATTTCAACATGACAAGTACTAAATTACCATAGGCACATAAAGAACCAAACATATTCCTTATCACATATACGTAAGCTTACAAATCATAATCCTTACCTTGTACTGGCACATCTAGCTCAACCCAACCCATACTCAAATCATGAGGCTTTTGGGCAGAATATGCACTAATACATAAGAATATTTCATCGCATACTTTATTATACAAACATACCATTACCAATTAGATCATTCTCATATTTGGAGTTATAATATTTATCACATTTACCTACCTCTTTGATACTGATAATTCACCTCGAAATCACTCCACCGATGAGTAAGTAATACGTACCTGAACATCTTAAATACATAATACTTAATTGATGGTAACTTAATGCAGATACTCAATATCAAAGTCTTACTCGAATCCTAGCATTTAGACGTCGGGTCTTTAAAGCTCGGTTATAGTACGAGCATGAAGCCTATGGACATTAATCGGGATAATATTCTCGATAAAGCCAAGGGGTTTTAACCCTGATATAGTATCGACACAAATGTTCTTCGGGACTTATCACACATATGCACTTTCACATTCATCACATCGGCCATTAGGCCTTATCACATATATACACTTTCACATCCATCACATCATTGCCGTTCGCCTTACCACACATATACACTTTCACAGTCATCACATGGGCCATTAGGCCTTATCACATATATACACTTTCACATTCATCACATTGGCCATTCGGCCTTATCACATATATACACACTTTCACATTCATCACATCGGCCATTAGGCCTTATCACATATATACACACTTTCACATTCATCACATCGGCCATTAGGCCTCATCACATATCTACACACTTTCACATTCATCACATCGGCCATTAGGCCGCATCACATATCTACACACTTTCACATTCATCACATCGGCCATTAGGCCTTATCACATATATACACACTTTCACATTCATCACATCGGCCATTAGGCCTCATCGGCCATTAGGCCTTATCACATATATATATCTCATACATATTTCATATTTTTATTCTTGTACATCAATTTCAGCAATAGCTTATAAGCAACTCAAATAGCTTCATCAAAGTTTACAACAAAATCACATATTCACTACAAGCAGTTTTCCCGAGCAACATACTAAATTGTATATAATCGAGCTAAAAACTCAAAATCAATCGCCGTTAATTTTCCCCGAATGTAGACTCATGTATCTTTCATCCATAAATTTTCAGAATTTTAGGTGTGGCCAATCAATACCAGATTTTTCTTAAAGTTTTCCCTTGTTTCACTGTTCGACTAATCTGACCACTCCTCACTATGAATCAGATTTCTCATTGTACAGAATTCAAAATGTGTTATATTCAATTTCATTTGAAACTAGACTCATTAAGGAGTCTAAGCATATAAATTTTACCTTATAACCATTTTTTTGCAAATTATAACGATTTTCTAAAAACAGAATAGGGGATTTCGGAGTCATTCTGACACCGTCTCACACAACTTTGAAAATCTCATTATCGGCAACCCCTTTACTTACACGATTTCTTTTATACGAAACTAGACGCGTCAAGCTTTAATTACATGATTCATATTCATCCCGTTTTAAAACTTAAACTTACAAAGGAATCAAACTCAATTACTTAAGAACTTACCATTTGAGTTTTAAAACATATCATGACCACATCATATCTTATTAAATCAACTCATTATGTCCTATTTTGATTGAATTTACTCAATGTTTGATCACTTAAAACTTACCTCGGAAGTGGTCGACGATTAGGTATCCACGGCTATTCATTTACATTCTCCTTTTCCCTTATCCGACTTTGATCCTCTTTGCTCTTAAGCTAAAGCCGCAGAGCACTTTTGAACACCATCACTCAGCTTGGATTGAAGCATCGGATACAAAAACTTTAACCTTCATGTACAATTAATTTCAGCATTCAATCCCCTTAAATTTCAGCTTGTAAAGCAAATAAATAGCAGTTTTAGACATCATAGTCTTCACCCATTTAGACAACATTCTTTAACATCTAAATAGCTCATTTATATCATCTACTTAATATTTCATAACTTATCATGCTAGCTGAATATTATTTATTCAAGTTCATCATCTTCATATTCGGCATTAGCATCAAATATAATAGCCCATTTCTTCCCACTTTGAATCTATGCATCCATTTAACCATAGTTTGTTCAAGCACTCATACAACTAAAGAATTTGGTAGGGAGTTCAAATTTATCCAACATTTCAAGTAACTTAACACATCCACATAGCTAACATGCTAGTAGTATCAAGGCATCAACTAAAATTTTGAAGCCTCTTAGCCGAATCCTAACTCTCCAACAACTCCAATTTCATCCATGAGATAAATAGAAGTAGGATAACCCTCCAAAGGATGTGTAAACCTCCAAAAGCAACATTGAACATACCTTAATCTCAAGAACCACCTTGGCCGAACTTCCCCTCTTCTTCCTCCTTCAATTCACGGCCAAGAAGAACCAATTTCTTCTTTTCATTCTTTCTCAAGTCACGGCAATGGGGGGGGTGTAATACCCCTAACTCGTGACCGACGCCGGTGTCGGACACGAGGGGTTAACGGCCAAACCCTCTCAAGATACCAACCAATTTGACGTTACCAGTCAGGCTGGAAAACTGCGTCACCGTCGCCTTAAAATCATATCTCGAGTTTCAAAACTCGGAAACTGGTTTCGTAAATTTTCCTGAATTTAGACTCATATACCCATCCATGGATTTATTTTTAGAATTTTGGTTGGGCCAATTGGTACAGTTTATTAGTTAAAGTCACCCATGTTACAGGGACCGACTGCTCTGACCTTCGCGCGTTACAACTTGAATATCTCCCTGTACAGGGCTTTAATACTGGTGCCGTTTGTTTCTAATGAAACTAGACTCAAAATGGAATCTTTACATATAAGGCATGACTCCTAATTCTTTCTGGATAATTTATGGTAAATTTTCAAAGTCGCGACAGGGGACCCAGAAACCGTTCTGGCCCTGTCTCACGAGAACCTTAATATTTCTCAGTATACCGCTCATATGGTCGTTTCGTTTCGTCCATATAAAATAGATTCATCAAGGTTCAGTTCCATAATTTACTCACTATTTAATTCTACTTCTACTATTTTTAGTGATTTTTCAATCTCATCTCACTGCTGCTGTCCGCAACAGTTACTGCAGTAGACTATGCCAATTTCATGAATTTTTCCTTGGCCTTAATCATCCATCATACATGACACAAATTATGGCCACCTTATCAAAATTTGAGTTTCTAAGACTCGTGGCTATAGGTTCTAGCATCCCACTCGACGACCACATAGGCCATTTTCACATGGCTTAAAGTTTACAACCCACAATTCGACAAAATATAATAGCCTATACATGCCAAATGTTCTTCAACAACAAAAACAATACCACAAGATTTCAGCCGGTGTGATGATTTCAACGACGGTCCCGATCACGCAAACAATACGAGTCCGAGAGACCTAAAATGGGTGACAAGAAAACACCGAGTGAGTTTACAACTCAAGAAGTCGTAAGCATTCATCAATCCACCGATAAAGTTACTACAACATGAAACAATAAACGAGGCTAGGTACTCATCCATATCGAATCTATACCATAATTCCTCGGACCTTTCGGTCCAATCTCATACCAAGTCATACATCCACATTTCATATTCTACACAACAAGATATTTGAGGCATTTTCACACACTAACTCATTTCCACCACAATCATACAATTTCAATCATCACATAGATTTAAGACTTACCAAATTCAACCCCGAGCATGAACATATTTTCTATTCGTCATGAGCTCGAGGTACTTACCCGATCCGCTGTCCGGGATTAGCTCGATAATGTCGCACACTCAGTGCCAATTGTAATGCAAGAGCATATAGTGAATCCGCACACTTAGTGCTATATGTATTCAACTCGCACACTTAGTGCTATATAATCAAACTCGCACACTTAGTGCTGTACAATTTTAAACCCGCACACTTAGTGCCAATCTTGTCACCGTGTCCATTTATACCCGCACACTTAGTGCCGAGACCAATACCTTATGTATTTTGCTGCCTTTATACATTCAACAATGGCATCATTCCATACACATACATTTCCATTTACACACCAACTCATTTAAACACATTTGCATATATATATTGATCATTTAAATCAACACCAAATATACGCTTAATGACTTACCTTGTGTTGGGTAAAATAGTCCAAGTCGGCTACTCGATGACCTTCGTCTTTCCCTTGCTTGATTCTCCTTCTTTAACTCCTTGAGCTTAATCAATAAATCAACTAGTTTAACCCTCTTGCTAAACATTCATAATTCAATTACACATGCATATGTATGTTTGTATATTCGGCAACCATCCTCACTTATTACCCATTTGGTCAACAATCTAAGCCAAGATAAGGCTTCAATATGGTTGCCTCTAACCGAATACATGCACACCAATCTACTTCCTTTGGCCGAATATGCATGTCTATGTGGAGGCCAATTTTACACTTAATACTACACAAAAAAAAAACAGCATACATTTTCCTAATTAACGATTACATATTGTAGTTCTATACACATCTCTCATTTATTTCATAACCAAACAACATCACAAGCAAATAGACACCTTAAAATAGTATACATGTCATACCAATTCATCATGTGCAAACATATATTCATGTAGGTGCAATGGCGAATTCTCAAGTGGCTTATATCCAAATATACACACATATCCAAAGCTTAAATCTTACTTACCATGCAACATGCATGAATCATACTTATGGATATAACATGGCGAATACCACAACACCATACCGTTTCAATTTGGTCATGGTTAAACAAAGAACTTAGTATCTCATTCAAAAATGCTAAAAGAAAATCTAAGAATCCTCAATCCACCATCACATGAATCATTATCAAGCTTGATATTTAGCATGCAATGGCATTAACACCATATTCACTTTGGCCGAATTTCATTCCCATGACATAACAAAGATTTGAACCATGGGCTAACAAGAACATCAAGCTAGCAACTAAAATATACATGAATCTCATGGCAAAACATCAAACTTACCTTAATCGAGGTACAAGTATGGCCAAACCTCCTCCTAAACCTCTTCCAAACCAACATGAAACAAGAATTCCTTCCTTCTTCCTTAGAATTTTCAGCCCAAAGGAAATGAAAATGATGAACAAAATTCTTCTTTCTTTCTCCACACTCACTAAGAATGGGCATGCATGAGACCATTTTTTCTCTTTTTTTTTTTTTGTTCCTTTCATTATTAAATTCCCATGCTCACTATTTTATTTTTTCTTACATACACCATTGTCCCAACATGTTTTATGACATGTTTTTACCCATAATCTCTTGTCATGGCCGGCCACTAACTATTAGGGGGGAAATTTGACATGCAAGTCCTCCCTTGACTACATGCACTATTAGGTCCTTATAGATTAGCCTATCACTTTTCAAAAGTGTCACACAAGTCCTACTAACTGAATTCACATGCTATCGGCTAAATCAAGCTTGAAATTTTCACACATTCATAATTACATATTCTAGACAATAAATATTACGTTCAAACATTTCGGTGACTCGGTTTAGCGGTCCCAAACCACTTCCGACTAGGGTCAATTTTGGGCTGTCACAACTCTCCCCACTTAAGAAATTTTCGTCCCGAAAATCTTACCGTAAATAGGTTTGGGTAACGCTCTTTCATAAAGTTCTCGGGTTCCCAAGTAGCTTCTTCCATCCCGTGTTTGAGCCATAACACTTTTACTAATGGAACTCTTTTGTTTCGCAACTCCTTCACTTCACGAGCTAGGATACGAATCGGTTCTTCTTCATAACTCATATCGGCTTGAATTTCAACCTCGATGGACTAATTACGTGTGACGGGTCGATCTATAACGTCAAGCATCGAAACATGGAAGACGCTAGAATCCTTTCAAGTTCGGGGGCAAAATCAAATGATACGCGATCGGACCGACTCGTTCAGATATTTCATATGGCCCGATGAACCTCGGGCTCAATTTTCCTTACGGCCAAATCTAAGCACCTTCTTCCAAGGTGAAACTTTGAGAAAGACCTTGTCTCTAACCCGATATTCAATATCTTTTCTTTTCAAATCCGATACGACTTTTGGCGATCCGAAGCGACTTTCAAACTTTCACGAATTACTCGAACTCTTTGCTCGCATCCTTAACCAAATCAACCTCAAGAATTTACCTTCACTAAGTTCACCGAATAATGGGTACGGCATTTACGACCGTATAAAGCCTCGTAAGGCGCCATCTTAATACTTGATTGAAAGCTATTGTTGTAAGCGAATTCAATCAAAGGCAGATACCGTTCCCATGAACCACTAAACTCAAGGATACAACATCTCAACATATCCTCGAGTATTTGAATTATCCGTTCGGATTGACCATCGGTTTGGGGGTGAAAGGCGGTGCTGAAATACAACTTGGTACCCAAAGCTTCTTGAAATTTCTTCCAAAATCGCGAGGTAAATCTCGGATCTCTATCCGACACAATAGAAATCGGTACCCCGTGTAATCTCACAATCTGAGAAACGTACAATTCGGCTAGTTTATCCAATGAAAAATCCGTACGCACGGGGATAAAGTGAGCCGACTTAGTCAGTCTATCAACAACAACCCAAATCGCATCCTTCTTACTAGCTGACAATGGCAGCCCGGACACAAAGTCCATTGTGACTCGATCCCATTTCCACTCGGGTATCGTGATCGGCTGAAGCAATCCTGAAGGCACTTGATGTTCCGCTTTCACTTGTTGACATATTAAACATCTCGAAACAAAGTCGGAGATGTCCTGTTTCATACCATGCCACCAAAACCGACGTTTCAAATCGTTGTACATCTTCGTACTCCCGGGTGGATTGCCATTCGGCTACAATGGGCTTCGTTCAAAATTATTGGAATAAGTTCAATTCTTTGGGACACACAGACGACTTCGAACCTCAAACAATCGTCATCATCGATTTGAAATTCGAGTCCTTGTTCGAACACACTCATCCCGTTTTGCAACCAACTCATCGTCGACTTTCTCGAGCTTCACGAATTTGACGATCAATAATGGTTTGGCTTTCAATTCAGCTACTAACACATTGTCGGGTAGGATAGGCAAGTGTACATTCATCGCCATAAAGCAAATAGTGATTTCGCTTAAGGCATCTGCAACCACATTAGCCCTTCCCGGTGATAATCAATGACGAGCTCATAATCTTTTAACAACTCGAGCCATCGCTTTGTCGCAGATTTAAGTCTCTTTGGGTCATCAAATATTTGAGACTTTTGTGATCCGAATACACATGGCACTTCTCACCAAATAAGTAATGTCGCCATATCTTTAAGGCGAATACGATGGCGACCAATTCGAGATCATGGCTCGGATAATTTTTCTCATGTGGCTTTAATTGCCTCGACGCATAGGCCACAACTCGCCTTTCTTGCATCAATACGCAACCCAACCCAACCCAAGTAGGGATGCGTCACTATAAATGACAAACTCTTTGCCCGATTCGGGTTGCACTAGAATTGGGGCTTCACCAAATAAGCTTTCAGTTGATCGAAACTTTTCGACATTTCTCCGTCCATTCAACTTAACATCCTTTTGGAGTAAGCCGTCATTGGCGTGGCTATCGTCGAGAAACCTTTACAAATCGTCGGTAATAACCGCAAGCCCCAAAAGCTCCTAACTTCGGTAACATTCCTTGGTGGTTTCCAATCGACTATGGCGAAATTTTGTTCGGTCCACCACGACACCGTCACGCGACACCACGTGCCCCAAAAGCTAACCTCTTTCAACCAAAATTCACATTTATGAACTTTGCGTGATAACTACTTATCTCGTAAGATTTGCAACACTAGCCTCGGTGTTCAAAGATGCTCGGTTTCATCTCGAATAGACCAAAATGTCATCGATAAATACAACTATGAACCGATCCAAGTATGGCCTGAAAATTCTATTCATTAAATCCATAAACACCGCAGGGCATTAGTGAGCCCAAACGGCATCACCAAGAATTCGTAGTGACCGTACCTCGTTCTAAAAGCGGTTTTGGGTATGTCCGATTCTCGGACCCTCAACCGATAGTACCCGACCTCAAATCTATCTTTGAAAACACCGAGGCTCCCTTTAATTGATCAAACAAATCGTCAATTCGTGGCAATGGATATTTATTCTTTATCGTCACTTTATTGAGTTGACGATAGTCGATGCACAACCTCATGGTTCCGTCCTTCTTCTTCACAAACAATACAAAAGCGCCCATGGAGAAAAACTCGGTCGAGCGAAACCTCTATCCGTCAATTCTTGCAATTGAACCTTCAATTCCTTTAATTCCGTTAATGCCATACGACACGGGCTATTGAAATCGGCGTAGTACCCGGTACAACTTCGATGCGAATTCCACTTCTCGAACCGGTGGCAATCCGTAACTCCTCAAGAAAACATCCGAATACTCACAAACCACCGGTATCGATTCGAGTTTCCTTCCGTCTCTTTACTTCCAAACACATACGCAAGGTATGTTTCACACCCTTTTCACATACCTCCGGCGGTCATAGAAGATATTATCATTGGCGCTCCTTTTAAATCAAGAGACTCGACTCGGACTACCTCATTATTTGCACTCCTCAAATCAATGGTTTTCCTTTTGCGATCCACCAACGCATCATGTACGGTCACCAATCCATACCAAGAATAACATCGAATTCATTAAATGGTAAAAGCATCGATCTGCCGAAAAGCAGGATTCTCGAATTATTAGGGGGCATCTCTTGCACACTTTATCAACGAGCACGTATTGACCCAAAGGGTTTGACACTCGAATTACGAACTCAGTAGACTCAACAGGTAGAGTCTTACTGGATGCTAAGGTTTCACATACATATGAGTGAGTAGAGCCGGGGTCAATCAATGCAATCACAATAGTATCAAAGAGAGTAAAAGTACCAGTGGTAACGTCAGGGGAGGATGCCTCCTCTCGTGCGCGGATGGCATATGCTCTAGCAGGAGTACGGGTCTCGGATCGGACAGCCATATTAGAGGCTCCTCTCTGATTACCACCCCTACCTCCAGAGATTCTCGGGGCCTACCTCCACCGTCGCTCCACTAGGTCTTGCACCTTGCGTCTTATTCCTCTCATCTAGCTCCGTGCAATCTCTAATGAAGTGGTCCTTAGAACCGCATCCATAACAGCCCTATTAATGACTTACCCCAACATTCACCTAGGTGTCGTCTTCCACATTGGGGGCATTCAGGTCTCTCTTGACGATTATTGCCCACACTAGCTATCAAGTAGCTCGAGTCCGTCAATGGTCGGGCTCTAATGGAAATTCCACAATCGTCCTCGACTTCTTGGTGTCCTCCCCGAACCTCTTTACAGCCGAGAACGGAGCTTTACTCGTCGATCTTTTACGGTAATCTCTTGCTTCAAATTCAGCCTTCTTCTTCTCCTTCCCAAGTTCTTCCGCCTTGCGCTCGTTCGACTAGTGTCACGAACTCCTTTATCTCCAAAATTCCCACTAGTAACTTTAACTCTTCATTCAATCCTTCTTCAAATCTTTTGCACATCGCAACCTCATCAGCCACACACTCCCGAGCATACCGACTAAGTCTTACGAACTCATGTTCAGATTCGATCTGATCATCCGCCTTGCTTGAGTTCCAAGAATTCCTTACGCTTCGATCGATGAACCGTTGACTAATGTATTTCTTTCGAAATTGGATTGGAAGAAATCCCAAGTAACTCGTTCATTTGGGACTATGGAAATTAAAGTCCTCCACCAATAGTAAGTGAGTCTCGAACAAGGATATAGCACACTTAAGACATTCATCGGTGTGCATGACAGTTCATCTAACACTCTAATGGTGTTATCGAGCGAACTCGGCCTTTTCGGCATCATCAAGAACTATGGCCTTGAACTCCTCGCCCCACGCTTCCTAATCAAGTCCACGGTGGTTTACTCACCTCACAGGATCGATCCACCGGAGGCATTGCGGGCTCTTGGGTGGAGTATTTAAATTCGGGAATGGTTGGACAGCCGGGTTGGTTCGGGCATATTGCGCGACCCACTCATTCATCATGGTGAAGAAGGCTTGTTTCGCCTTCATTTTGATTATTCGCGGATGATCGAGGCTCAACAGGCGGTGTCCCTTGCGCAGAGCAGCCGCTACACTTTCAATGTCATCCGCCAAGGGTCTCTACCGGGTTCCATTGCTAATCAAAACAAAAATTCCAACCGTCGAAGTCATCACATTATTAAGCGCTAACAATTTGGCATGTATAGCTAGACTCACACGCGCTATGGTAGTCCTAGAACCGACTAAACCATAGCTCTGATACCAATAAAATTGTAATACCCTAACTCGTGACCGACGCCGTGTCGGACACGAGGGTTAACGCCAAACCCTCTCAAGATACCAACCAATTTGACGTTACCAGTCAGGCTGGAAAACTGCGTCACCGTCGCCTTAAAATCATATCTCGAGTTTCAAAACTCGGAAACTGGTTTCGTAAATTTTCCCTGAATTTAGACTCATATACCCATCCATGGATTTATTTTTAGAATTTTTGGTTGGGCCAATTGGTACAGTTTATTAGTTAAAGTCACCCATGTTACAGGGACCGACTGCTCTGACCTTCGCGCGTTACAACTTGAATATCTCCCTGTACAGGGCTTTAATACTGGTGCCGTTTGTTTCTAATGAAACTAGACTCAAAATGGAATCTTTACATATAAGGCATGACTCCTAATTATTTCTGGATAATTTATGGTAAATTTTCAAAGTCGCGACAGGGGACCCAGAAACCGTTCTGGCCCTGTCTCACGAGAACCTTAATATTTCTCAGTATACCGCTCATATGGTCGTTTCGTTTCGTCCATATAAAATAGATTCATCAAGGTTCAGTTCCATAATTTACTCACTATTTAATTCTACTTCTACTATTTTTAGTGATTTTTCAATCTCATCTCACTGCTGCTGTCCGCAACAGTTACTGCAGTAGACTATGCCAATTTCATGAATTTTTCCTTGGCCTTAATCATCCATCATACATGACACAAATTATGGCCACCTTATCAAAATTTGAGTTTCTAAGACTCGTGGCTATAGGTTCTAGCATCCCACTCGACGACCACATAGGCCATTTTCACATGGCTTAAAGTTTACAACCCACAATTCGACAAAATATAATAGCCTATACATGCCAAATGTTCTTCAACAACAAAAACAATACCACAAGATTTCAGCGGTGTGATGACTTCAACGACGGTCCCGATCACGCAAACAATACGAGTCCGAGAGACCTAAAATGGGTGACAAGAAAAACACCGAGTGAGTTTACAACTCAGTAAGTCGTAAGCATTCATCAATCCACTGATAAAGTTACTACAACATGAAACAATAAACGAGGCTAGGTACTCATCCATATCGAATCTATACCATAATTCCTCGGACCTTTCGGTCCAATCTCATACCAAGTCATACATCCACATTTCATATTCTACACAACAAGATATTTGAGGCATTTTCACACACTAACTCATTTCCACCACAATCATACAATTTCAATCATCACATAGATTTAAGACTTACCAAATTCAACCCCGAGCATGAACATATTTTCTATTCGTCATGAGCTCGAGGTACTTACCCGATCCGCTGTCCGGGATTAGCTCGATAATGTCGCACACTCAGTGCCAATTGTAATGCAAGAGCATATAGTGAATCCGCACACTTAGTGCTATATGTATTCAACTCGCACACTTAGTGCTATATAATCAAACTCGCACACTTAGTGCTGTACAATTTTAAACCCGCACACTTAGTGCCAATCTTGTCACCGTGTCCATTTATACCCGCACACTTAGTGCCGAGACCAATACCTTATGTATTTTGCTGCCTTTATACATTCAACAATGGCATCATTCCATACACATACATTTCCATTTACACACCAACTCATTTAAACACATTTGCATATATATATTGATCATTTAAATCAACACCAAATATACGCTTAATGACTTACCTTGTGTTGGGTAAAATAGTCCAAGTCGGCTACTCGATGACCTTCGTCTTTCCCTTGCTTGATTCTCCTTCTTTAACTCCTTGAGCTTAATCAATAAATCAACTAGTTTAACCCTCTTGCTAAACATTCATAATTCAATTACACATGCATATGTATGTTTGTATATTCGGCAACCATCCTCACTTATTACCCATTTGGTCAACAATCTAAGCCAAGATAAGGCTTCAATATGGTTGCCTCTAACCGAATACATGCACACCAATCTACTTCCTTTGGCCGAATATGCATGTCTATGTGGAGGCCAATTTTACACTTAATACTACACAAAAAAAAAACAGCATACATTTTCCTAATTAACGCATTACATATTGTAGTTCTATACACATCTCTCATTTATTTCATAACCAAACAACATCACAAGCAAATAGACACCTTAAAATAGTATACATGTCATACCAATTCATCATGTGCAAACATATATTCATGTAGGTGCAATGGCCGAATTCTCAAGTGGCTTATATCCAAATATACACACATATCCAAAGCTTAAATCTTACTTACCATGCAACATGCATGAATCATACTTATGGATATAACATGGCCGAATACCACAACACCATACCGTTTCAATTTGGTCATGGTTAAACAAAGAACTTAGTATCTCATTCAAAAATGCTAAAAGAAAATCTAAGAATCCTCAATCCACCATCACATGAATCATTATCAAGCTTGATATTTAGCATGCAATGGCATTAACACCATATTCACTTTGGCCGAATTTCATTCCCATGACATAACAAAGATTTGAACCATGGGCTAACAAGAACATCAAGCTAGCAACTAAAATATACATGAATCTCATGGCAAAACATCAAACTTACCTTAATCGAGGTACAAGTATGGCCAAACCTCCTCCTAAACCTCTTCCAAACCAACATGAAACAAGAATTCCTTCCTTCTTCCTTAGAATTTTCAGCCCAAAGGAAATGAAAATGATGAACAAAAATTCTTCTTTCTTTCTCCACACTCACGGAATGGGCATGCATGAGACCATTTTTTCTTTTTTTTTTTTTTGTTCCTTTCATTATTAAATTCCCATGCTCACTATTTTATTTTTTCTTACATACACCATTGTCCCAACATGTTTTATGACATGTTTTACCCATAATCTCTTGTCATGGCCGGCCACTAACTATTAGGGGGAAATTTGACATGCAAGTCCTCCCTTTGACTACATGCACTATTAGGTCCTTATAGATTAGCCTATCACTTTTCAAAAGTGTCACACAAGTCCTACTAACTGAATTCACATGCTATCGGCTAAATCGAAGCTTGAAATTTTCACACATTCATAATTACATATTCTAGACAATAAATATTACGTTCAAACATTTCGGTGACTCGGTTTAGCGGTCCCGAAACCACTTCCCGACTAGGGTCAATTTTGGGCTGTCACAGGGGGAACATGGATGAGACAACTTTGTTCTCATCACCTCTCCCTTTTCATTTCTTTATTACTAACCCTTTATTTCATTCTTTCTCCCATAACCCACTAACACAACATGTTTCACCCCATAACATTTTGTCCATTATCATGCTCATGGTAAACCACTACTAATTAGGGGAAATTGACATGCAAGTCCACCCTTTTATTTCATGCACTAATAGATCCTTATGTTTTGACCTATCACATTTCAAAAGTGTCACACATAAGTCCTATTGACTAAATTCACATGCAATTTACTAAATCAAAGCTTAAAACTTTCACACATTCGTATTCACATATAATAGTCATAAAATATGACGGCTAATTATTTTTATGACTCGATTTTGTGGTCCCGAAACCACTTTTCGACTAGGGTCAAATTAGGGGTGTCACAAGCCACACCCATGTGAACCATCCGTGCCAAAACAGGGTGACCATACTGACTTTCACCCACGGCCAATAGACACGCCCGTGTGCTATGGCCGTGTGTGTAACACCCCAAACCCAGCCCAGACGTTATGGCCGGATCTGACGTGTCACATTGAAGTTTTTAAGAATACCCATGCCTCTTTCAACGCCCTTCTTAGTGTTTTAAAAGATAGTCTTTGCTAAGTTAATAAAGTGAATGGAAGTTGTGCACTAGGTAGGTATCCGAAACAGAGGAGGTGAGCCATGAAGGCTGCTTAAGTACCAAGCTCTTGATTGGATCCAATCCTAGACATGCCCACAACCATTACCACACTTTGGTGCGAGGTTAGGTTTTGAGAAAAACGAGTTGGAATTCATTTAAGTAGATATTTTTGATAAACCGATTAATTGTATCATTGCGTTATTTTGAAAACAATTATCATTTTGGAACGCATACTAAGTCTAACCCATTTTGGATTGTTTTCGAGAAAATATAGGGTATAAAATAAAATAATCCCAGAAAAATAATCAAAATGGCCTTATTACAACCTAAAAACAAATAATAATGTTAATTAAGATAAAACTTAAAAAAAAATAAACTGGTTACTTATTGCAATTAAAAGAAACAGAAAGAGTAGTGTGGCCATCTCCGAGTCCCTCGCAGCTCCAAACCATCTAAGCTTAGGGATTACCTGCAGTTAGAAACGGGTGAGTTTACGAAAACTCAGTGTGTAATCCCCAACAACAAACAAACAGTGAATAACACAGTGTCAGTACAATCTGGGCCAAAGCCCTATTCAGTAACAGTATAGTCTGGGCCTTAGCCCTTAAACAGTAGCAATATGGGCCTAAGCCCTAATTCAGTCTCGACATATACTGGGCCGAAGCCTTTTCATAAATCATATCACTGGGCTGAAGCCTTTTCATAAATCATATCACTGGCCGAAGCCTTTACTGTAAGCGGTATGGCCCATAGGCCCATTTCAATATCATGAATGTATGCAAGCCCATTTGGAGAGACTACTCAACCCACCATCCGCTACTCTCCACCCGTACCAACCAACACACCATGTGGGGAATAACTCAACCCACCCAACCAAACTCTCCACTGGCAACATAGCTACTTTATCATATAACTGGAGGCCTACCATCTTTTAATAACTGGGGCAAAACCGTTTTTGATAAACTGGGGCAAAGCCCTTTTCGGTAAACTGGGGCATAGCCCTTTTAGCATTTCCTCCATTTATAAAACCCAACCCATGCAACATGTCATGTATGCAGAATGTCATGCCCATATTTGAATCAAACAATCACAGTCAAGTCATTCATATCACCAACATATATTCACAATCAAATCCATCAACCACACAAATCCAAGTCACCACTTGCCCACAAGGGCAAAAGTCATTTTCATATTATAAGGGTAATTTTGTGATTTTACCAAATATCAGGGTTTTCCATGTTCATTAACAATTATCAATATTTTCGAGTGTTTAAACAATGAACTTTAACCCACTTTATCAAATTCGAGCTTTTGGACCCAAAAACCCTAATGGGGCCTACGAATGCTGATTTAGCCCACTAAGCCTGCTTAATCCAAATTTTACAACAGTACTAACCGTGTTAACATGTAACTTTTCCAGATTCCATTTTCTATCAGTTTTACCCAAATGGGCTCGAAAGCCTATTGGACCCGATTCCAGCCCATTGAGGCCCAACTTACCATCGTGCACAAAATTGCGCTCTTACCTGCTCCATCGATCCAAACATCGATCTTATCGTATCTATCACATCTTTAAGCAAAGGCAAAATCACAAGTTCCTGAAATGCCGAAATTTTAGCATTTCGGCTTTTCGGCGAATATTAATCTAAGCGACTACGAGGGTTATTACACACCTGTTATGGGTTGAAGTTGAAACGTTTCCAAAATCAATCACCTACGATAACCACCACCTATCACTCAAACTTAACTAATCCAATATCAATATATGTAAATCCTAAGCACATCAGTCATACGGAACATAAAGGCATATTCGTCATTTTACCATACAGGGGTATTACGGTCACTTTACCCTACAAAGGCTTTACGGTCTTATTACCTATTAGGGGTATTTTAATCATTTCATCCTACAAGGGTGTTTTGGTAAATCTACAAACCAAGGGTATTTCAGTAATTTTGTAAACCAATGGTATTTCTATAATTTTTAGAAAGTCAAGGCTATTTCTGTAATTTTGTAAATTAGGGGTATTTTGGTAATTTTACAAATTAAGGGTGTTTAGGTAATTTCACAAACCAGTGGTATTTTGGTAATTTTACAAACTAGGGGTATTTTGGTAATTTTATAAACCAAAGGTATTTTAGTAATTTTGTAAATTGAGGGTAAAACGGTAATTCTGTAAATAAAGGGTAAAATGATAATTCCGTAAATTGAGGGTAAAATGGTAATTCTATAAATCGAGGGTAAAACGGTAATTCTGTAAATTGAGGGTAAAACAGTAATTTTGTAAATCGAAGGTACTTTGGTAATTTTACAAATTGAGGATATTTTAGTAATTTGGTAAACTAAAGTATTCTAAACAGGGATAACAATACGAATGGGCCTAAAGCCTATTCTCGGCCAAATGGGCCCACACGCTCGTGTGGCCCTTTTAGCCCAAATCTAGCCACAAATATGAGATTTACCTAGCCTAGTCCAATATTTACTACACAATCAAACAACTTATCCAATTGGGCCCGTAGGCCCATTAGGCCCACATGACCCCTTTCGGCCCATCGTGGCCCGAAGTAGCCATCCTACAACTAGAGTAGCGAGAAAATACGCACCTGATAGGAGACTGGAGTTAATCCACGCTCTGAGCACTCTTAGCCGACGCCCAACCCAAACGAGCATGCCATATAGCGAAAGTGATCAGCCAAGAAAGGTACCTTTACTCTCCTCATGGTTCTCTCTATTTAAAGCCAGCTTCGCATCCACTCTTATGTTAGCTTTCCGATGTGGGATCCTTCCAACATCAGAGTTTAAACTCAACACCAACTCTTGCCGCCCCCTGTTAGCAAAATAAATGCTCTTTGATTGCCATGAGTTTCAAACCCTGGACCTCCTTGCCAACTCTATGATGCCACCTTGCCACTTCACCACAGGCTCTTTTTGTGTCATATTTTATCCCCAATTAATTATAAGGTCTAAAGGCCAAAGTCCAGGTTCCCTTAAAAAAAACATAATAAATTGCAAGAGCCAAGGCTTGAACCCAGGCTCCCATACAACCTTAATTACGCCACTTCCACTAGACCACATTGCTCTTTGTGTCATTTATTTAACACAATAATTTAAAAGGCCCTCATCCAAGCATCCAGGTTTTTTGTCACTTAATACCAAAATTTTTGCTAAAGCCCAAGTTTGAACCCAAGATTTCTCCAACACTTCTCAAAGCCATTAACCACTAAAGCAAACATTTAATTGTTTCATTTCATTGCACAATTAAATACCTATATACAACCTCCTTACGGAGCCCCACTCAAGGCCCTATACTTCTAGGGCCAAATTTGGGGTGTTATAGTGTGATACTTAGCTAGCTATTGACTTATGCCCACGACCATATGACATGCACGTGTGTCAAAGTTGTGTGATTTTTAAGAGGTTACTACCAAACAAACACGGCCACAAAGCATGCCCATGGCTTTTGACTGTGTGGCACAATCCAGGCTTGGTTTAGGCCAACTTGCCACCCCATTATGGGTCACCCTACAAACAAGGAATCAAGCATATATGTACAACCAAATCAACCATTCTTTAAGCTAAAACATACATCATTCATGTCATAATATTATCAATCATTTACATACTTATAAACCTTACCTTTTTATACTAAAACATAATGTAAGATTATATAATAAAAAAAACATCATCCATTCTCATACCATGAACTTCCCAAACTTACCTTCTCCCTTATCTAATTGAGACATGCCATAATTGCAAATTAAATCACATATCAAAAGCCATTATCAAATATGAGTTCAAACACAAATTAGCCAAATCTCATGGCTAACTATATACATGACAAAACATACTTCACAACTACTATCCTATACATGCCATACTTCAAATATTTACAATTTTAAAAGTACGAAAATGAGATCGATAGTGTGGTGACGATCCTCGACTATCCCCGACTATCCCCGAACCTTCAGTAGCTACAATAACTGTAAAATACATAGTAATCACACAGAGTAATAACCACATAAAGACCTCTCATAAACAAAGCTAAGTCAAATAGGCACTTTTAACATCTAGCACCCAGCTTTTACATTTTATGCAATTTGGTCCTTTTTGCAAATTAAGCATACAAACAGTTAAATTTCCACACAAGACTTTCACACATGTCAATTCACTTACCATATACACGGAAATTAATATTAAAATATTTTTCTAACTCAGATTTGTGGTCCCAAGACCACTATTCCAACTAGGGTCAAAACTAAGCTGTTACAATTCTCCCCCTTAGAGATTTTCGTCCCTGAAAATCTTACCGTTAAACAGATTTGGATATTTTTGTTTCATAGCATCTTTAGGCTCCCACATTGATTCTTCAATACCGTGCCGATGCCACATCACTTTAACTAACAAAATCTTCTTATTACGTAACACTTTAACCTCTCGAGCTAAGATTCGAATTAGTTTTTCTTCGTAGGTCATATCAGACAGAATTTCAATCTCAGATGAAGGAATTACATGCGAAGGATCAGATCTGTATCGTCGAAGCATTGATACATGAAATACATTATGGATCTTTTCTAGCTTTAGTGGCAACAACAATCTATATGCAACTGGCCTAATACACTCGATAATTTCATACGGCCCGATAAATCTTGGACTCAATTTGCCTTTTCTACCAAATCGAAGCACTTTCTTCCACGGAGACACTTTCAAAAATACTTTTTCACTGATATCAAACTCAATATCTTTTCTTTTCAAATCTGTATATGATTTCTGATGATCAGAAACTGCTTCCAAACTATCTCGGATCACTTTCACTTTCTATTCAGTTTCCTTTATCAAATCAACCCCATGAATCTTATTTTCTCTGAGCTTTGTCCAATACACAGGTGTATGGCATTTACGACCGTATAAAGCTTCATATGGTGCCATTTTGATGCTTGACTAAAAACTGTTATTATAAGCGAATTCAATCAAAGGTAAAAATTGTTCCCACGTACCTTCAAACTCAAGAATGCAACATCTCAACATATCCTCGAGTATCTGAATAATCCGTTTAGATTGACCATCTGTTTGCGGATGATAAGCAGTGCTAAAATGCAATTTAGTACCCAGAGCATCTTGCAATTTCTTCCAAAATCTCGATGTGAATCTAGGATCTCGGTCTGATACTATAGACAATGGCACACTATGCAATCTCACTATATCAGAAATGTATAATTCAGCTAATCTATCAAGTGAATAATCAGATCAAACTAGAATAAAATGAGCTGATTTTGTCAAACGATCAACTACAACCCAAATGGCATCTTTCTTCCTCGGAGATAGAGGTAAACTCGACACAAAGTCCATGGTCACTCGATCCCATTTCCACTCCAGAATCATAATCGGTTGTAGTAACCCAGACGGAACTTGATGTAAAAGCTTTAACTTTCTGACATATCAAAAATTTAGAAGCAAATACAGAGATATCTCTTTTCATTCCAGACCACCAATAATGTTGTTTCAAGTCATTGTACATTTTAGTACTGCCTGGATGCACAGATTACCGACTATTGTGAGCTTCACTCAAAATCATTTGAATCAATTCGGGATTTCTCAGAATGAAAATCCTATCTCGAAATCTTAAACAATTATCTTTATCAACTCTAAATTCTGAATCAGTCTCTACATTACATTGGGCTCGTTTAGCTAAAATCTCATTATCAATTTTCTGAGCTTCAATAATCTGTTGTATAAACAAAGGTCTTGCTTTCAATTCAGCTAAAACTGAACCATCATCAGACAGAACTAAATGAGCATTATTCGCTCACAAAGAAAATAACGATTTTTGACTCAAAGCATCTGCAACAACATTTGCTTTTCCTGGGTGATAATCAATCACAAGTTCATAGTCATTCAACAATTCTAACCATCTTCTCTGTCGTAAATTCAAATCCTTCTGAGTCATCAAATACTTTAAACTCTTACGATCAAAAAACACATGACATTTCTCCCCAAATAGATAGTGACGACAAATCATCAAAGCAAATACCATAGCAGCTAATTCAAGGTCGTGAGTTGGATAGTTATTTTCATGCGGCTTTAGTTGTCTCGATGCATAAGCTATAAATTTCCCTTCTTGCATTAAAACACATCCCAAACCAATCAACGAAGCATCACTATAAATCACAAATTCTTTACCCGATTCAGGTTGTACCAATACCGGAGCTTCAATCAACACGGCTTTCAACTGATCAAAGTTGTTTCGACATTTTTCAGACCACTCAAACTTCACATCTTTCTGGAGCAATTTTGTCAACAGAGTCGCAATCATCGAGAAACCTTTTACAAATCTTCTATAGTATCCAGCAAGTCCCAGAAAAATGTGGACTTCAAAAACATTTCTCGAAGGTTTCCAATCCAAGATAACTGACATTTTACTCGAATCAACTCAGATACTAGAGGCTGACACAATATGACCCAAGAAACCAACTTCTCGCAACCAGAATTCATATTTACTAAACTTTGCATACAACTGTTTATCTTGCAAAGTTTCTAGCACTATTCTCAAATGCTCAGCGTGTTCAAATTCATCAGGTGAATAATTCAATATATCATCAATGAATACTACAACAAATTGATCTAAATACGGTTTGAAAATTTGATTCATCAAATCCATAAAGATAGCAGGCACATTAGTCAATCCGAAAGGAATAACTAAAAATTCATAGTGGTCGTACCTCATTCTGAAAGTAGTCTTTGGAATATCAGAATCTTTCACTCTCAGTTGATAATAACCCAATCTCAAATCTATTTTCGAAAATACAGTAGCTCCTTTCAACTGATCAAACAAATCATCAATTTGGGGCAAAGCATACTTATTCTTGACAGTCACTTTAATCAACTGATGATAATCTATACACATTCTCATCGTACCGTCTTTCTTTTTCACAAATAAAACCGGAGCACCCCATGTGACAACTCTAATTTGACCCTAGTCGAAAAGTGGTTTCGGGACCACAAAACCGAGTCACAAAATTATTTAAATGCTCTTTTCTATGTTTATTATATGTGAAGTATCATGTGTGAAAGTATCATGTCCTAATTTTGTCATTTGGATGTGAAATTATTAAAAAAGGACTTATGTGTGAAACTTTGAAAATGTGATAGGTTAAATTGTAGTTGTCAATAATGCATGGTTTAAAAAAATGTGGACTTGCATGTCAAATTCCCCACTTTTGAGATAGTTGCCAGCCATGATGATATTTGATACAAAATATATGTATTTTATATTAGTATTATAATAACTAAATGGTTTTATAATATAAAATAAAGATAAGTAAAATAGCTAAAGGGGGAAGAAAAAAATGCTCATCTTTGTCTCTTCTTAGCCGAATTTAAAGAAAGAAAAGGGAGCTAAGCCATTCGATCACCTTTAAGCTTGAATTAAGGTAAGTAATTCATGTTAGTTCTTGAAATTTTAGCATATTTTAAGCTAGTTACTAAGTCCCTTACTTAGCCCATGTCAAAATTTTGACTTTTCTGGTGATATGAGCAATCGGCCATGGAAGAATTTGAAGGGAATGGTTGTTGTCTTTATGTAACACCCCGTACCCGAGACCGTGGCCGGAGTCGAACACGAGGTGCTAACAGACATAATATATTTATTTTCACAGTCCATTTAAAAATTTCCATACGGCTAAGCGTATCACTTGTCACCTTAAAAATCATATCTTGAGTTCCACAACTCAAAAATCAGTTTCGTGATTTTTCCCTGAAACTAGACTCATATATTCATCTACAAATTTTTTCTAGAATTTTTGGTCAGGCCAATTAGTACAGTTTATTAGTTAAAGTCTCCCATGTTATAGGGATTGACTACACTGACCTTTACGCATTACGACTTGGATATCTCCCTGTACAGGGCTTCAATACTAATACCGTTTATTTCTATAGAAACTAGACTCAAAGGGGAATCTATAAATATATGGCATGACTTCTAATTATCTTTGGTTAATTTATAATGAATTTCCAAAGTCGGAACAGGCAATCCAGAAATCGTTCTGGCCCTATTTCACGAAAACCTAAATATCTCTTAACATACAACTCATATGACCGTTTCGTTTCTTCTATATGAAAGCAGATTCATCAAGGTTCATTTACATAATTTATTCACTATTTAATTCCATTCCTACTATTTTTAGTGATTTTTCACATCCACATCGCTGCTGCTGTCAGCATCTACCTTTAAGGTAGACTTTACCTATTTCATAGTTTCCATGATTCAATTAGTTTCCATGATTCAATTAGCCCTTTTTGCATACATAGCACAAAGTATAATCATGATTAACCATTCCAATGGCTAATCGTTTCCAAACATTTCCATACCTCTTAGTGATCAACATACAAAACGATTATAGTACTATGCTAAAAATGTATATAAGCCATTTTCGCATGGCTATCCAAATTTACACAAAATCCATGGGTACATGACCAACAACAAAAGGGTAGTCCTATACATGCCATTTCAAAGTTCAACCAAAATTGTACCAAAAGGGGGCTTTGATAGTGTGGGAGACTTCGACTTCCAAAAATCCCGAGTCCGATGGTGACGAGCCAAAATCTATAAAAGAGAAACAAAGAAATGGAGTAAGCAATTTATGCTTAGTAAGTTTTGAGCAAGGATTCCAAAGACAACAAAAGCATAACATTCATATAGCTAAACGGATAATTTCATATGCACAAATTCTCAATATCATACTTACTTCACATTACCAACCCTTATGTTCATACACAAAAGATCAACTTAGCCAAAGGCCGGTAGCTCGTTTATCAACTGAGCGAATACTTATTTGTAAGGGCTCAACTAATTCAAAGCACATACGAAACATACCTCATTGTTGGGATTTCATAAGCGTATTAACTGAAATTTTTACAGCAAGTTCATTTATTCCCGAATCACATACCTTCGGAGTTTAACCGGATATAGCTACTCGTTCAAATACCTTCGGGACATAGCCCGGTTATAGTAACTCACACAAATGCCTTCGGGACTTAACCCGGATTTAATAACTCGCACCATGCCTTGGGCTTAGCCCTTAATTAGTAACTCGCACAAATGCCTTGGATCTTAGTCCGGATTTAGTCACTTAGCACAAAGCCTTCGGGACTTAGCCCGACATCATTCAATAACCATGCACATTTATCAATAAATCATGACACATTCAGTATTTCATTTTCGTTAGCAAAACTCTAACATGAGGCACTTATCACACTTGCAATTTCGGCTCAATAGCCACACACAAAGAGCATGATTTTGATTTGCTTAAAACGTGATCTAATCAAATCATAATCTAAGTTCCATTACTCAAAACTTACCTCGGATGTTGTCGAACGGCTTCAACGGCTATTCGATCACTTTTCCTTTCCCTTATCCAACTGTGGTCCCCTAAGCTCTTGAGCTAATTCAAACAAATTTAACTTATCAAAGTCTCATTTTGCTAGCTTATGGCGAATATGACAAGGAGTTTGATAGGTCATATGGCCACCTTTTAGCTCAAATACACAATGATCATACGCATTTTAATCACATCAACAATTTAATACAATTCATTCGAACATGAAAAGAGAAGCTCAAGGTACTTAGCCCATATATACATTAGACATTAGAGTCACATATGTACGAAATCACTAATCGAATTCAACATACTAGCTAATATTTCCCCTTAGCCGAATTTTCTAAGTCAAGCTAAAGCCATCAATAGGCTACCAATGGCCGAACATACACATCTATGCTAAGGCCGATTGCAACACTTAATACATTCTACAAGTATGGTCACTTGTGTTGACTAAACACCATTTGTTTCAAGTTCAAAACTTGGCTAATACACATATATACACTATTAAAGCATCCTCTCCCTTTACACTAATTCAACACATGCATTACCCATAATATGCCAAATTACATTCGGCCTTAGCACACAACTTGCTAGCCGATTCTTCTCCATCTAGCAACTAATGCACATACGAGCTCATTTGTTAGACTCTACTTCATCTAACAACAACCTTATTTCTCTTCTATATCCTACCATGGCCGAATGCATCACAACACCTTACCATTTCAATTTTGGTCATGGTTGAACAAGGAACTTAATGTCTCACTCAAGGATGCTAAAAAGGAGATTCAAGAGTTATCAATCCACCATCACATGCATCATTAACAAGCTTCACATTTAACATGCAATGATATCAACACAAAATCCACCTTGGCCGAATACCATCCCCATGACATAGCAAAGATTTGAACCATGGGCTAATAAGAACATCAAGCTAGCAACTAAAAAAAAACATGCATGAATCTCATGGCACAACATCAAACATACCTTAATCTTGATACAAGTATGGCCGAACCTCCTCCTAATCCTCTTCTAAACCAAACATGGAGCAAGAACTCCTTCTTTCTTCCTTAGAATTTTCGGCCAAAAGAAATGAAAAGGATGAACACACTTTTTTTTTTCCTTTCCCTCAACTCACGGCAATGGGGGGGATCACACACCTTCTTTCCTTTTTCCATTTCTTTATTACCCATACTCCTTATTTTATTTATTCCAACATAACCCATTTACACAACATGTTTTATGACATGTTTTGCCCATCACCCTTTGTCATGGCCGGACACTAGGCTTTAATTTAGGGAAATTTGACATGCAAGCCCATCATTTTCACAACATGCATTAACAGGCCACTTTACATTTGCCTAGCACATTTCTAAATTTTCTCACATAAGTCCTATTTGATAAAATTCACTTACAATTAACAAAATTCAAACATGAAATTTTCACACATGCATATGTACATATAATGAGCATCCACTATGCCAGCTAATTATTTTTATGACTCGGTTTAGTGGTCCCGAAACCACTTTCCGACTAGGGTCAATTTAGGCTGTCACACTTTATGTTTTAATGAGTAATTGTGGATGGGTGAAGTTTGAGCTAGTTAAATGTTCATATAGGTGGATTAGATGATAAGGGGAAATCGGCTTGTGTGTATGTGTAGTTGCCGAATGTGAATTTGGATAACATTTGAGTAATGTTTGCGTTTTAAAATGATGGAATGGAGATTTGAGCTTGATAAAATTTTGTTAAGAATGAATGAAAGAAATATGTGTATTCGGCTATTGATGATTGGATAATAAATTGGTGTGGATGCTTTGAATGAGATGTGCACAATTATAAGTTGAATTTAAGGTTTGTTAAATTTGTCCTTATCATTTCCGAATGAGTTTAATGGTTAAAGAAAATTGTTAAGTGCTTAGTTAATGTGCATTCGGTCATTTAGGATGAGTACACATTTGATAATGTTTTGATGCTTTAAATGGAATTTAATTATTAAATGAGTTCTAAGCTTGTTGAATTTTGAGATGTGATTGGGAGCAAATTTGACATGAGCATATTTTGCTAATGACATGTTGATAAATGTTGAGTTATGGTACCATGATATTAACTTAGTTATCAAGTTTCCGAATGTGCTTATAAGTAAGTGAAGTTATGTTATAATTGAGCTAAGTGTGGCTAGTAAAGCCTATTTATTTTTTTGCTATATTTTACCATAAATATGTTTGAGTGATTTCGATTATAGCTTAATGTTTAGTTAAGCATGATTGATGCTTTTAATTATATAGTTGTATAACGGAATTTGTTTTGGTTGAGTGTTATTTTGTTAAAGGATTGCTATTATTATGCTTAAAGGCATTCAGTCATGAGATGGATTAAGGTGAATAAATGTTTATTTGTTTGCTTGAATTAAGCTCAAAAGGAAAGGGAGCCAAATTCGGATAGGGGGAAAGCAAAAGTAGTTGATTAATCAACCCGTAATTGTTCAATGACATTCAAGGTAAGTTCTTAAGTGTTTAAGCTTGATTATTTTTATATGCCTAAGAGTTAAATTAATGTGGCAAAGAGAATGTTAATTTTATTTAGTTAATGTGCCGAATATGTAATGATTTAAGGCTATAAGCCGATTATGGCTATTATGCTTAAGTTGAATTGGATTTGGAAATTTGATGCACTAAATGAGTGTTACAATGAATAAACTATGCCGTATATGTGCTGGAAGAGATATCACAATTTGTGATTATTGAATATCTAAAGGATACCATGATGTGTATAAAATTATTACTAGTCATATGTGGTAGCCGAATGTGGCTTGGTACTAAAGTGATTAAATGTGAACTTCGATGAAGTAAATTTTAGTGATCGATGATATAAGTTATACATTATAATATATATTTGAGTTTCAAACTTAGAAGGACTTGTGCCGGTGATGAATTTCGGCCTTTGAGCCTAGCAGGCGTAATGCTGGTGAAATGATATCGAACTTAAAGGTCTAGCGAGCTTTAAGCTGGTGAATATTATCGGGCTTCGAGCCTAGCAGGCGTAATGCCGGTGAAATGATATCGGACTTAAAGGTCTAGCAAACTTATTGTCAGTGATGAAATCAGGTTATTACCTAGCAGGCAAATTGCCGGTGAACTATTAAAAGTGTGGTGCTATAAGACTATGGGCTAATACAACATATGGATTCGTTCCGTAAAGTAAATTATTCAGGTACAAACAACCTAATTATGTACATGTGAATTAAATGAATTTAATGATTGATGTGAATCGAACATATGCGAAATGGTTTCATGTTTATGTTCAACTATGAGACCTTATGTTAGATCGGCAATTGAATTTGTGTAATACGTTAAGTTGACCAGGTATATGTTATAAACCTATATATATGTTAGATTGATCGGAATTGAATCATAGATGTGAAATGAGAAGTATATGTGAAGATGTTATATATATCTGAAATAGAATTTATCGTGACCTTGTAATCATAGGTCCATGCTTGTGATGAATAAAAATGTGATGAAATTGAATGGTGATATACATGTTTAAATAATATGAATGCAAAGAATGTGTAAAAGAGTAAATTTGTAATAAATCTGCTTGGGACAGCAGCAGTAACGTGATTTTAAAAATCACCATAAATTGTGGGAGTCGAGTTAGAGGCTGAATGAATTATGTAATTAAATCTTAATGAGTCTAGTTTCTTATAAAAGAAACTTTGTAAGCAAAACAATTTCCGATAATGAGATAATTGAAGTGATGTGGGACAGAGTCAAAATGACTTCTAGATCCCCTGTTCTATATTTATAAAATCATTATAAATTGTACAAAAATGTTCATAAGATAAAATTTATATGCTTAGACTCCTTAATAAGTCTAGTTTCAAATTAAATAAACGAGAACATATTTTGAATTCTGTACAATGAGAAATTTGATTCGTAGTTAATAGTGGTCAGAATAGTCAAACAATGAAACAGGTGAAACTTTAAGAAAATCTGGCATTTAATGGCCAAACCAAAAATTTTGAAAATTTTATGGATAGAAGATATATGAATCTATTTTCAGGAAAAATTAACGGCACTGGATTTGGAGTTTTGTAGCTCCAGTTAGAAATAATTTAGTGACTGTTACTGAGGAAGACAGATTGTAGTGAATTTGTGATTATGTTGCAAACATTGATAAAACTTGTTAATGAGTTACTAATTGTTTTCTTATGAACTTACTAAGATTTGAAGCTTACTCCCCGTTCTCTTTCCCCATTTCTTATAGGTCTGTACAATAGCTCAACTTGGAAGGGCTGGAGATAACACCACACTATCGAGTTATCATGTGAGGTGAGAAGGATTGTAAATCATTAAGGTTTAAGGCATGTAACACCCCGGACCCGAGACCGTTGCCGTGGTCGGACACGAGGGGTTAACAGACTTAATTCACTTATTTTCACAGTCCATTTTAAAAATTTCCAGACTAGCTGGCTAACTGCGTCACTGTCACCTTAAAAATCATATCTTGAGTTCCAAAACTCGAAAATCAGTTTCGTAAATTTTCCCTGAAACTATACTCATATATCCATCTAGAAATTTGTTTCTAGAATTTTTGGTTGGCCCAATTAGTACAGTTTATTAGTTAAAGTCTCCCATGTTTTAGGGTTCGACTGCTCTGACCTTCATGCATTACAACTTATATATCTCCCTGTACAAGGCTTCAATACTTATGTCGTTTGTTTCAAAAGAAACTAGACTCGAAAAGTAATCTATACATGTATGGAATGACTTCTAATTATCTCTGGTTAATTTATAGTGAAAATTCAAATTCAGATCAGGGGATCCAGAAATCGCTCTGGCCCTGTTCCACTATAACTTAAATATCTCTTAAAATACGCCTCACATGTTCGTTTCATTTCTTCCATACGAAAGTAGATTCATCATGGTTCAATTACATAATTTTTACACTATTTAGTTCCATTCCTACTATTTTTAGTGATTTTTCAAATCCACACCACTGCTGCTGTCAGCATCTGTTTTTAAGGTAAACTTTACCTATTTCATGGTTTTCCATGAATCAACTAGAATTTGTCATACAAAACACCAAAATGATCATGATTAATCATTCCAATGGCTAATCGTTACTAAACATTTCCATGCCTCTCAATGAACAACATACAAGATGATTATAATGCTATGCTCAAAGTGTATATAAGCCATTTTCGCATGGCTTTCCAAATTTATACAAAACCAAAGGGCACATGACCAACAACAAAAGGGTAGTCCTATACATGCCATTTTCAGAGTTCAACCAAAAGTGTACCAAAAGGGCTTTGATAGTGTGGATGACTTCGACTTCAACAATCCCGAGTCCGATAGCTGACGAACCAAAATCTATAAAACAAAGAATCAAAGAAACAGAGTAAGCATTTAATGCTTAGTAAGTTTTGAGCCATGAAATTAGACACAACTAAAGTATAACATTTATATGGCTAAACGGATAATTTCTTATGCACAAATTCTCAATATCATACTTACTTCACATTACCAACCCTTATATTCATACACAAAAGATCAACTTAGCCAAAGGTGGAAGCTCATTAATTGGTGAGCGATTAATATTTCAAGGAATTTACTACTCCAATGCATATCTGAAGCGTACCTCATCGTTGGGATTTACGAGCGTATCAATTTAAATTATTACAGCAAGATCGCTCATTCCCAAACCAAGTACCTTCGAGTTTAGCGGATATAGCTACTAGCTCAAATGCCTTGGGACTTAGCCGGTTATAGTAACTTCGCACAAATGCCTTCGGGACTTAGCCGGTTATAGTAACTTCGCACAAATGCCTTGGGACTTAGCTCGGATATAGTAACTCGCACAAATGCCTTCGGGCTTAGCCCGGATTTAGTAATTCGCACAAATGCCTTCGGGACTTAGCCCGGTTATCAATCCGAATATCCATGCACATATCAATAAATCATGACACATCAATATTTCATTTTCATAACTAGAATTCAAACATGATTCAATTATTAAGCATTACATTTTCGGTTCGATGGCCACATACGAACAGCATGATTCGGCTTGCTTCATGACATGATTTCTATGCACATACGGCTACCCATCATACGTATAGACTAATTAACTCACATATGATTCAAGTAGAATCATCATATCACCGTATATTGTTATAATTATACGTCATGACTTAATCAAATCGTAAACTAAGTTTCACTACTCGAAAACTTACCTCGGATGTTGTCGAACGATTTCGACGACTATTCGATCACTTTTTCCTTCCCTTTATCTGATTTAGTTCCCCTTTGCTCTTGAGCTTAATTTAACAAATAAATTGATTTAATCATTTGAACATCAAAAAGAGAAACTCAAGGTACTTAACCTATATATACATTAGACATTAGAGTCACATATATATGAAATCATGAATCAACTCAACATATTAGCCCACACTCTCTTTTAGCCGATTATCTAAGCCAAGATAAAAGCATCAATATGCTTGCCTCTAACCGAATAGATGCAACACCAATCTACCTCATGTGGCCGAATATGCATGTCTAAGTTGAGGCTGATTGTATACTTAATACATTCTACAAATATGGTCACTTGTATTGACTAAATACCATTTTGTTTCAAGTTCAAAACTCGGCTAATACACATATATACACTAGAAATCAAATACTAACATTTGCACTTCACCTTAATAGCTAGCTTAGCAAACCTTGATTTAACACATAATTGTTCATAACACAATTTAAGCATACTCTCCATTCCATCAATTCCAAAACACATACATTACTCAATAATGTTCAAACTTATATTCAACCTTGGCACACAACTTGCTAGCCGATTCTTCTCCATCTAGCAACTAATGCACATATGTGCTCATTTGTTAGACTCTACTTCATCTAACAACAACCATATTTCTCTTCTACCTCCTACCATGGCCGAATGCTCAAGATACCTCAATACCGAAACTTTTATCTTGGGTTGCTTAAATAACTTGGTGATGAGTTAAAATTTATCTAACACCTCAAGCATCATAACACATCCATATAGCCAACATGCTAATAGTATCAAGGCTTCAACTAAAACTTTTGAAGCCTCTTAGTTGAATACTAACTCTCTAATAACCCCAAATCCCTCCATGAGATAGTTAGAATTTAGACTAATCATCCAAGGGATGTATGAACTTTCAAAGCAACATTAAACATACCTTAATCTAGTGAACCACCATAGCCGATTTTCTCCAAGCTCTTTCCCTTCCTTTCTTTGTAATATTCGGCCAACTTGAACAACATGAGAGTTTTTTCTCTTTTTTTTTCTTCAAGTCACGGCAAGGGGGGGGGTAAGGGGGAGACAACTTTGGTTTCATCACCCCTCCCCTTTTCATTACTTAATTACTAACCCCTTTAGTTTATTCTTTCTAACATAACACACTAACACAACATGTTCACAACATGTTTCACCCCATAGCATGGCTGGCCACTAGCTCAAATTTTGGGTAATTTGACATGCAAATCCATCATTTTCATAACATGCATTAACAGGCCACTTTACATTTGCCTAGCACATTTCTAAATTTCCTCACATAAGTCCTATTTAATAAAATTCACTTACAATTAACAAAATTCAAACATGAAATTTTCACACATGCATATATGCATATAATAAGCATCAACTATGACGGTTAATTATTTTTTTATGACTCGGTTTAGTGGTCCCGAAACCACTTTCCGACTAGGGTCAATTTAGGGCTATCACAACTCTCCCCCACTTTAAGAAATTTTTGTCCCCAAAAATCTTACCGGTAAATAGGTTTGGGTATCGTTCTTTCATAGAGTTCTCGGGTTCCCAAGTAGCTTCTTCCATCCCATGTTTGAGCCATAACACTTTCACTAAAGGAACCTTTTTGTTTCGCAACTCTTTCATTTCACGAGCTAGGATACGAATCGGTTCTTCTTCATAACTCATATCGGGTTGAATTTCAACCTCTGATGGATTTATTATGTGCGATGGATCAGATCTATAACGTTGAAGCATCGAAACATGAAAGACGTCGTGAGTCTTTTCAAGTTCAGGGGGCAAAATCAATCTATACGCAACTGGACCAACTCGTTCGGATATTTCATATGGCTGAAGTAAACCCGTAGGCACTTGATGTTCCGCCTTCACTTGCTGACATATTAAACACTTCGAAACAAAATCAGAAATGTCTCGTTTCATACCATGCCACCAAAACTGACGTCTCAGATCGTTGTACATTTTCGTACTCCCCGGGCGAATTGACATTCGGCTACAATGAGCTTCGTTCAGAATCATCGAATTAAGTTCTGAATTTCTTGGAACACACAAACGACTTCTGAACCTCAAACAATCGTCATCATCAATTTGAAACTCTCATCCCATATTCGAAACACATTCAGCCTATTTTGCAACCAGTTCATCATCGACCTTCTGAGCTTCACGAATTTGATGAATCAACAATGGTTTGGCCTTTAATTCTGCCACTAACACATTGTCAGATAGAACAGACAAGTGTACATTCATCGCTCGTAAAGCAAACAGTGTTTTACGACTTAAGGCATCCGCAACCACATTAGCCTTTCCCGGGTGATAGTCAATGACAAGCTCATAATCTTTCAACAACTCGAGCCAACGTCTTTGTCGCAGATTCAAGTCTCTTTGAGTCATCAAATATTTGAGACTTTTGTGATCCGAATATATATGGCACTTCTCACCAAATAAGTAATACCGCCATATTTTCAAAGCGAATACGATGGCAGCTAGTTCGAGATCATGGGTTGGATAATTTTTCTCATGTGGCTTCAGTTGCCTCGACGCATAAGCTACAACTCGACCTTCTTGCATCAATACGCAACCCAACCCAAGTAGGGAGGCATCACTATAAATGACAAACTCTTTGCCTGATTCGGGCTGCACTAGAATTGGAGCTTCAGTCAAATAAGTTTTCAGTTGATCAAAACTTTTCTGACATTTTTCCGTCCATTCGAACTTAACCTCTTTTTGAAGTAGCTTCGTCATTGGTGTGGCTATCATCGAGAAACCTTTTACAAACCGTCGGTAGTAACCGGCAAGTCCCAAAAAACTCAAATACCCGATGCAGACACCACATGACCCAAGAAGCTAACCTCTCTTAACCAGAACTCACACTTACTGAACTTAGCATATAATTGCTTATCCCTTAAAGTTTGCAACACTAATCCCAGGTGTTCAGCATGATCGGTTTCATTTATCAAATAGACCAAAATATCGTCGATAAACACAACTACAAATCGATCCAAATACGGTCTGAAGATTCGATTCATCAAATCCATAAATACCGCGGGGGCATTAGTGAGCCCAAACGGCATCACTAAGAATTCATAGTGACCGTATCTCGTTCTAAAAGCAGTTTTGGGTATATCCGAATCTCGAATTCGCAACTGATAATAACCCGATCTCAAGTCTATCTTTGAAAACACCGAGGCTCCCTTTAGTTGATCAAACAAATCGTCAATGCGCGGTATCGGGTATTTATTCTTTATTGTCACCTTATTCAGCTGACAATAGTCGATGCACAATCTCATGGTTCCATCCTTCTTTTTCACAAACAATACTGGTGCACCCCAAGGTGAGAAACTTGGTCGAGCGAAACCTCTATCCGTCAACTCTTGCAATCGAGCTTTCAATTCCTTTAATTCCGTTGGTGCCATATGATACGGAGCTATCGAAATCGGTGTAGTCCCAGGTACAAGCTCGATGCCAAACTCTACCTCCCGAACAGGTGGTAAACCCGGTAATTCTTCGGGAAAAACATCCGGGTATTCACAAACCACTGGCACAGATTCAGGCTTCTTTTCTAACTCTTTGTCATCAAGTACATACGCAAGGTTGCTTCGCACCCCTTTCTTACATATTTCTGAGCCAACATCGATGACATTACAGCTGGCGACCCATTCAAGTCGGTAGACTCAACTCGAATCATCTTATTATTTGCACACCTCAAATCGATAGTTTTTCTTTTGCAATTTACAACTGCATCGTGAATGGTTAGCCAATCCATACTGAGGATAACATCAAATTCATCAAGCGGCAAAAGCATCAAATTGGCGGGAAGCGGTAACATCGATTTCTAAGGACATTTCTTACACACTTTGTCGACAAGCACATAACGACCCAAGGGATTTGACACCCGAATTACGAACTCAGTAGACTCAACAGGTAAAGTCTTACTAGTTGCTAAGGTTTTACATATATAAGAATGAGTAGAACCAGGGTCAATCAAAGCAATCACATTAGTATCAAAGAGAGTGAAAGTACCGGTAATAACATCAGGCGAAGAAGCATCCTCGCGTGCACATATAGCATAAGCCCTAGCAGGCGCACGAGCCTCAGATTTGGTTGTAGCATCTCTAGATCCTCTCTGACCGCCACTAGCATTTCCCGTGTTTCTAGGCGGTCTACCCCGAGTAGTAATAGCATCTGGTTTCCCACTCTGATTCACATTTTGTTCAGACAGTCTCGGGCAATCCTTGATAAAATGGTCAGCTGATCCGCATTTATAACAGGAGCGGTCATGGAATCTACAACTCCCCGAATGCCATTTACCACAATATTGACGCTCCGTTCTGTCTCGACGATCATTTCCAACATCGGCGACCAAGTGACTCGTGCACTCACGAGGGTCGATCGCGATCTCGTCTAGAAAGACACAAGTGTATCTAGACCGGCCTAAGTCATCTCTAAATTTCTTCGATGACTGTTGGAAGGGCTTCCCCGAAGACCTCTTATGAAACTCCTTTGCTCCCACTTCAGCTTTTCTTTTCTCCATACTGAGCTCCTCGGCTTTGCAAGCTCGCTCGACAAGCACCACAAATTCTCAGATTTCTAAAATGCCAACATATAGCTTTATATTATCATTCAGTCCATCCTCGAAACGTTTACACATTACGCCTTCTGAAGAAATGCATTCTCGAGCGTACCGGCTAAGCCTTACAAACTTTCGTTCATAGTCGGTAACCGACATGGAACCTTGTTTAAGTTCAAGAAATTCCTTCCGTTTTTGGTCAATGAATCTCGATGATATACTTCTTTGAAACTTCGGTTTGGAAAAACTCCCAAGTTACTTGCTCTCGGGCTGCAGAAATCAACGTATTCCACCAATAGTAGGCGTAATCACGTAGCAATGAGATATTACACTTTAGGCACTCATCGGTGTGCAAGATAGCTTATCGAGTACGAATAGTGTTGTCCAACCAAAATTTAGCTTGCTCGGCATCATCATTGTCGGTAGCTTTGAATTGATAGCCGTGTTTTGGATTACATCAGCTGGGGCTTATTTGACCTTATTTGGTCGATTCAAGGTATTGTAGGTGTGGGAGTGGTATTAGTCGAGAATGCAGGTTGTGGAACAGCCGTATTAGTTCGAATGTATTGGTTAAACCAATCATTCATCACGCTATAAAAAGCTTGCCTAGCCTCATCATTCGGATTGCTAGCAATAGGTTGAGAGTCAGCGGCGCTCTCCCTTGTCTTGAGGCAGCGCTACACTCTCAAGATCATCACTACCGCTTCGGTCGGGATCGGGATCCATTACTATAAATAAACACATTTGCAAATGTCAGAAATCACCACACTATCAAATAATCACAAAATGGCATGTATAGCTAGACCCAAACGTATTACGGTAGTCCTAGAATCGACTAAACCGCAGCTCTGATACCAATAAAATTGTAACACCCCGTACTCGAGACCGTTGCCGGGGTCGGACGCGAGGGGTTAACAGACTTAATTCACTTATTTTCACAGTCCATTTTAAAAATTTCCAGACTAGCTGGCTAACTGCGTCACTGTCACCTTAAAAATCATATCTTGAGTTCCAAAACTCAAAAATCAGTTTTGTAAATTTTCCCTGAAAATATACTCATATATCCATCTACAAATTTTTTTCTAGAATTTTTTCTCAGGCCAATTAGTACAGTTTATTATTTAAAGTCTCCCCTGTTTCAGGGTTCGACTGCTCTGACCTTCATGCATTACGACTTATATATCTCCCTGTACAAGGCTTCAATACTTATTACGTTTATTTCTAAAGAAACTAGACTCGAAAAGGAATCTATACATATATGGCATGGATTCTAATTATCTCTGGTTAATTTATAGTGAATTTTCAAACTCAGATCAGGGGATCCAGAAATCGCTCTGGCCCTATTCCACGGTAACTTAAATATCTCTTAAAATACGACTCACATGTTTGTTTCGTTTCTTCCATACGAACGTAGATTCATCAAGGTTCAATTACATAATTTTTTCACTATTTAGTTCCATTCCTACTATTTTTAGTGATTTCTCAAATCCACACCACTGCTGTTGTCAGTATCTGTTTTTAAGGTAAACTTTACCTATTTCATGGTTTTCCATGAATCAACTAGAATTTGTCATACAAAACACCCAAAATGATCATGATTAACCATTCCAATGGCTAATCGTTACTAAACATTTCCATGCCTCTCAATGAACAACATACAAGACGATTATAATGCTATGCTCAAAGTGTATATAAGCCATTTTCGCATGGCTATCCAAATTTATACAAAACCAAAGGGCATATGACCAACAACAAAAGGGTAGTCCTATACATGCCATTTTCAGAGTTCAACCAAAAGTGTACCAAAAGGGCTTTGATAGTGTGGACGACTTGACTTCAACAATCCCGAGTCCGATGGTGACGAACCAAAATCTATAAAACAGAGAATCAAAGAAACGGAGTAAGCATTTAATGCTTAGTAAGTTTTGAGCCATGAAATTAGACACAACTAAAGTATAGCATTTATATGGCTAAGCGGATAATTTCTTATGCACAAATTCTCAATATCATACTTACTTCACATTACCAACCCTTATATTCATACACAAAAGATCAACTTAGCCAAAGGTGGAAGCTCATTAATTGGTGAGCGATTAATATTTCAAGGAATTTACTACTCCAATGCATATCTGAAACATACCTCATCATTGGGATTTACGAGCGTATCAATTTAAATTATTACAGCAAGATCACTCATTCCCAAACCAAGTACCTTGAGTTTAGCGGATATAGCTACTAGCTCAAATGCCTTGGGACTTAGCCGGTTATAGTAACTCGCACAAATGCCTTCCGGACTTAGCTTGGTTATAGTAACTTCGCACAAATGCCTTGGGACTTAGCCGGATATAGTAACTCGCACAAATGCCTTGAGCTTAGCCGATATAGTAATCATAAAAATGCCTTGGGACTTAGCCCGGTATCAATCCGAATATCCATGCACATATCAATAAATCATGACACATCAATATTTCATTTTCATAACTAGAATTCAAACACAATTCAATTATTAAGCATTACATTTTTGGCTCGATGGCCACATACGAACAGCATGATTCGGCTTGCTTCATGACATGATTTCTATGCACATACGGCTACCCATCATACGTATAGACTAATTAACTCACATATGATTCAAGTAGAATCATTATATCACTGTATATTGTTATAATTATACGTCATGACTTAATCAAATTGTAAACTAAGTTTCACTACTCGAAAACTTACCTCGGATGTTGTCGAACGATTTCGACGGCTATTCGATCACTTTTTCCCTCCCTTTATCGGATTTAGTTCCCCTTTGCTCTTGAGCTTAATTTAACAAATAAATTGATTTAATCATTTGAACATCAAAAAGAGAAACTCAAGGTACTTAACCCATATATACATTAGACATCAGAGTCACATATATATGAAATCATGAATCAACTCAACATATTAGCCCACACTCTCTTTTAGCCGATTATCTAAGCCAAGATAAAAGCATCAATATGCTTGCCTCTAACCGAATAGATGCAACACCAATCTACCTCATGTGGCCGAATATGCATGTCTAAGTTGAGGCTGATTGTATACTTAATACATTCTACAAATATGGTCACTTGTATTGACTAAATACCATTTTGTTTCAAGTTCAAAACTCGGCTAATACACATATATACACTAGAAATCAAATACTAACATTTGCACTTCACCTTAATAGCTAGCTTAGCAAACCTTGATTTAACACATAATTGTTCATAACACAATTTAAGCATACTCTCCATTCCATCAATTCCAAAACACATACATTACTCAATAATGTTCAAACTTATATTCGGCCTTAGCACACAACTTGCTAGCCGATTCTTCTCCATCTAGCAACTAATGCACACATGTGCTCATTTGTTAGACTCTACTTCATCTAACAACAACCATATTTCTCTTCTACCTCCTACCATGGCCGAATGCTCAAGATACCTCAATACCGAAACTTTTAACTTGGGTTGCTTAAATAACTTGGTGATGAGTTAAAATTTATCTAACACCTCAAGCATCATAACACATCCATATAGCCAACATGCTAATAGTATCAAGGCTTCAACTAAAACTTTTGAAGCCTCTTAGTCGAATACTAACTCTCTAATAACCCCAAATCCCTCCATGAGATAGTTAGAATTTAGACTAATCATCCAAGGGATGTATGAACTTTCAAAGCAACATTAAACATACCTTAATCTAGTGAACCACCATAGCCGATTTTCTCCAAGCTCTTTCCCTTGCTTTCTTTCTAATATTCGGCCAACTTGAACAACATGAGAGCTTTTTCTCTTTTTTCTTCTTCAAGTCACGGCAATGGGGGGGTAAGGGGGAGACAACTTTGGTTTCATCACCCCTCCCCTTTTCATTACTTAATTACTAACCCCTTTATTTTATTCTTTCTAACATAACACACTAACACAACATGTTCACAACATGTTTCACCCCATAGCATGGCCGGCCACTAGCTCAAATTTTGGGTAATTTGACATGCAAACCCATCATTTTCATAACATGCATTAATAGGCCACTTTACATTTGCCTAGCACATTTCTAGATTTTCTCACATAAGTCCTATTTAATAAAATTCACTTACAATTAACAAAATTCAAACATGAAATTTTCATACATGCATATATGCATATAATAAGCATCAACTATGACAGTTAATTATTTTTTTATGACTCGGTTTAGTGGTCCCGAAACCACTTTCCGACTAGGGTCAATTTAGGGCTGTCACAAGGCATGTATAGGGGACTCGATTTTTCTGAGTGTGAGTTATGTATAATGATAATATGTAATCATATGATATAATTCCATTGTTTATGAAGTATTGAATGTATGAATAATTGTATGAGTGTTTAGGATTGTTCAGGGTGGCAAATGGCTTGTCATATAGCTTAGATGTGTCCACATGGATAGACACACGGACGTGTGTCTAGGCCGTGTGTGACACGCGGTCACACCATACGGGTGTGTTCTCAGGACGTGTTTCCCCTGCAACTTAACCCCCTATTCTGTTATGGTAACACGGCCATGTCTAATGTCATACGGGCATCTGACGTAGTTAAATACTAAATTTCTTAAGTGACTGAAGGGTCTTGGTTTCTCTCCAAACCCAATTATATGTGCGATATGGGCCTGATATGTAAATAAATAAGAAAATTGAAATCAAATGTATTCCGTGAAGGTAATTTTTGAATGCCACAGCCTGAAATATTGTAAAAGTGTTTGGTAGCACCTTGAACCCTGTTCCGGCGTCGAGGCCGGGTGAGGGGTGTTACAATTTTAGTGGTATCAGAGCTATGGTTTAGTCGGTTCTCGAATTAGCATAGCAAGTATAAGAGTCTAGCTATACATGCTGTAAGTAAAGTGTGATAGTGTGGTATCTCCTGGCTCTTATAAATTGTTTTGCTCAGGTAATGATGTGTTCCAACCGAGCTATTATTAATTGATCTGAAAATGCTATTGAACTGATTGTAATATATTTGTGATATGACGGAATTGGAAAGGTATGAAAAGAAGTTTATGACATGTGTGCATTAGTGTAAAGATATGTATGAGATTGTATAAAGTAAATGGTAATGAAAGATCAAATTGGGTGGAACGCAGGGAATGAATACGATCGTTCACTAATGAATTGATGGAAAAGACCATGGTTGGACCATGGCAATACATGAGACAGATGAGCTAGTGTAAGACCCGTCTGGGATGTGGCATCGGCTCGACTTGTGCTAAGTGTCAGACCTATCTGGGATAGGCATCGGCACAGCCCAGTGAGTGCTAGTGTAAGACCAATAGGGAATATGCATCAACACGGGCAGAGCAGAGCTAGTATAAGACCATAGTTGGACTATGGCATCAAGTAAGTGATGTACTCAAAACCGTAAGACGTTTTCCAATTTGATAAATATTGACAAGTGATCAAGACTAAATGTGGAAACTTGATAAGACATTATTGGTAATTTGAGTAAGAGAAATGAAAGTTTGAATCGTGATAAATTCACTTATGTTTTGCTAATATTCATATGAAATAAAGTTGCATGTATTACTGAGATATGTGAAAATATGTTTGTAACAAGTTGGAAATTTGAAATGTTTGAATCAATGTACGTAATACTATGATGATAAGTGATAAAGTTATCTGTGTATACAAATATGAAAGTCCCCTTCGAGGCTTAACAACCTTACCCCATTATCAGTGTTATTATTATAAGGTTTCAATGGAACGAAATACAATGAGTTTGCAAAGAAAGGTTAAAGAGTTAAATAATGAGATAATGATAATGTAAACAAAGTTCAGAATAAGTTGGCAATGAATTAAGGCTGAAAGAAATAGTATAATGTTCTGAAGGTTCTTCAGATTGAATATTGTCATTAGTAATGGAAAGTTGGTTCGGTAAATTAATTCAATCAGATATGATGTCTAAGTATGTATCTGCTGGGAATTCTTCTTGAGTGGTTTTTGTTAGCGAATGAAATAGAATGGAATTCGTAATGACAAATGAATAGTAAGGGTGTCTGAATTGGATAATTATAGTCAAGTGAATTCTGATGATTTCTTCTGAATATTCTTTATATTTCTTATTCTCAGAGACACATGTATGATTGTTCCTTTTTCCTGATGAAAATGCTATAAGGTGAGAATGTTATTTGACTTTCATGTTTAATAAAAGTATTGTTATTCTGATTTGTTTATAACTAGTATCATCGTATTTCTCTATTAGAGATTTCATTGTAGTATGATCAGAATAAATTCGAGGATAAATTCATATGATGTTATTCTTTGTTTCTATTGAATGGTATTCCATCTTATAAAAGTATATGAGATGTGATAGTTCAAAATGAGTTTAGAGTAACAGTTATTTGATTATGGATGTCTGGACATATAAGATTTCTGTTAATGTTATTATTGTTCTGATATGGAATAAGTATACAGATGGGTTAAAGGTTATGTAAAGGATTTTTATATGAACTCCGATTGTGAAAGTTTGTTTATCTGAGTTGTAATAGATTATGCAGGTATATGGATCAGGTGTATAAATGATTGTGTATGGTAGCGTATTTCAGATCTATATTCAGATGACAAGTTGCTATCTGAAAAAGTTAAAAAAATAAAAAAATTAATTAAGTGTATATGGAATAAAAGCAATCAGTGGTATTATAGAAGTGGTTGTGAGATAGAATTTCTATCCAAATTGAATCTAAATTTTTATTATCTTCTGAAAGAGAAATATTATTGCATTATGATTTATCTTCTGACAAGAAAAGATCGGTATGATGGGTTTTGCATGTACAAGGTTTTATTTGATGAAGTGACTGAAGTATCTATAATGTGATCTGTTGGTGTAGACCAAAGTTTCGGATTGTTGGTGAAAAGAGATACATGTGAAGAATGGAAATTTGTGATTTCGAGAATTTTGTTAAAATGTTTTCAGAGTGGAAACTATTTCTTCTGGTAAGATTTTCGGGGACGAAAATTCCTATGGGGGGAGAGTTGTGACAGCCCTAATTTGACCCTAGTCGGAAAGTGGTTGCGGGACCACAAAACCGAGTCACAAAATTATTTAAATGCTCTTTTCTATGTTTATTATATGTGAAGTGTCATGTGTGAAAGTATCATGTCTTAATTTTGTCGTTTGGATGTGAAATTATTAAAAAGGACTTATGTGTGAAACTTTGAAAATGTGATAGGTTAAATTGTATTGGTCAACAATGCTTGGTTTAAAAAAATGTGGACTTGCATGTCAAACTCCCCACTTTTGAGATAGTGGCCGACCATGATGATATTTGATACAAAATATATGTATTTTATATTAGTATTATAATAACTAAATGGTTTTATAATATAAAATAAAGATAAGTAAAATAGCTAAAGGGGGAAGAAAAAAAAAATGCTCATATTTGTCTACTCTTAGCTGAATTTAAAGAAAGAAAAGGGAGCTAAGCCATTCGGTCACCTTTAAGCTTGAATTAAGGTAAGTAATTCATGTTAGTTCTTGAAATTTTAGCATATTTTAAGCTAGTTATTAAGTCCCTTACTTAGCCCATGTCAAAATTTTGAATTTTGTGGTGATATGAGCAATCGTCCATGGAAGAATTCGAAGGGAATGGTTGTTTTCGTTATGTTTTAATGAGTAATTATGGATGGGTGAAGTTTGAGCTAGTTAAATGTTCATATAGGTGGATTAGGTGATAAGGGGAAATCGGCTTGTGTGTATGTATAGTTGCCGAATGTGAATTTAGATAACATTTGAGTAATGTTTGCGTTTTAAAATGATGGAATGGAGATTTAAGCTTGATAAAATTTTGTTAAGAATGAATGAAAGAAATATGTGTATTCGGTTATGGATGATTGGATAATAAATTGGTGTGGATGCTTTGAATGAGATATGCACAATTATAAGTTGAATGTAAGGTTTGTTAAATTTGTCCTTATCATTGCCGAATGAGTTTAATGGTTAAAGAAAATTGTTAAGTGCTTAGTTAATGTGCATTCGGTCGTTTAGGATGAGTATACATTTGATAATGTTTTGATGCTTTGAAATGGAATTTAATTATTAAATGAGCTCTAAGCTTGTTGAATTTTGAGATGTGATTGGGAGCAAATTTGACATGAGCATATTTTGCTAATGACATGTTGATAAATGTTGAGTTATGGTACCATGATATTAACTTAGTTATCAAGTTGCCGAATGTGCTTATAAGTAAGTGAAGTTATGTTATAATTGAGCTAAGTGTGGCTAGTAAAGCCTATTTAGTTTTCTTGCTATATTTGACCATAAATACATTTGAGTGATTTCAATTATAGCTTAACGTTTAGTTAAGCATGATTGATGCTTTTAATTATATAGTTGTATAACTGAATTTGTTTTGGTTGAGTGTTATTTTGTTAAAGGATTGCTATTATTAAGCTTAAAGGCATTCAATCATAAGATGGATTAAGGTGAATAAATGTTTATTTGTTTTCTTGAATTAAGCTCAAGAGCAAAGGGAGCCAAATTCGGATAAGGGGAAAGCAAAAGTAGTTGATTAATCAACCCGTAATTGTTCAATGACATTCAAGGTAAGTTCTTAAGTGTTTAAGCTTGATTCTTTTTATATGCCTAAGAGTTAAATTAATATGGAAAAGAGAATGTTAATTTTATTTAGTTAATGTGCCAAATATGTAATAATTTAAGGCTATAAGCCGATTATGGCTATTATGCTTAAGTTGAATTGGATTTTGAAATTTGATGCACTAAATGAGTGTTACAATGAATAAACTATGTCGTATATGTGCTGGAAGAGATATCACGATTTGTGATTATTGAATATCTAAAGGTATAACACCCCAAACCCGGCTTAGACGTTATGACCGGATCCGACGTGCCACATCAAAGCGTTAAAATATTTTTCCATTCTTAGTCTAGAAAATCGTACTTGATGTTCCAAGGATTAATTCGTTAAGGGTTAAAGTGAATGGAAGCTGTGCACCAGGTAGGAAACCAGAAAAGAGGAGGTGAGTCCATCGGACTGCTTAAGCTCTTTCGGATCCAATCCTAGACATGCACACCGCCATTGCCACACTCTAACATCGTGTATTCCTTTAGGTTACCATTGTAATTATGTTCATTTTAAAATAAAACATATTTAATTTTGGGAAACATTATCATGGTAGAAGCCTTGTTCGAGAACGTGTTACTTTGAAATCAATTTATGTTTTTGAAAACAAACCCTAGATCTAGCCCATTTTGATAGTTAATATAAATTAAGTTCATCATAATAAAATATAAACCGAACCCATAAAAAAAATAATAGAGCGGCCTTATTACATAATAAAACCCAAATCATCAAAGTAAATGAAAAAATGAAGTCCAATTCACCAGAAGAAAACCATAGTGCAGAACTAGTGGCCACTCCGAATCCCTCGCAACTCCAAGCCCACTATGGTTGGGGATAACCTGTATGGATGAAAATAGGGGATGAGTTTGGGGAAACTCAGTGTGTAAAATTAACCCAACCATAGCCCATATCAGCTCAACCCACGAAAATGAATAAATCGGCCTTAGCCCAAAATGAATCTGAAATTAAGCCCATAGGCCCATAATGATCAGATCAGATATTTCATGTATATGCAAAACCCAACCTATAACCAACCACATGCACCCCTTTACCAACCTTTCACCATGTGGGGAGACTACTCGACCCACCCAACCGCTAAATGCCTCAGAAATATGCAGCATGGTGCTAAAAGCGAAAAATGTGACAGAGTCACCAACACTGAATAATCGTGGCGAGCCACCGAATCGTAAATATGTGGCGAGCCATCAGATCAGATAATTGTGGCATAGCCACCAGGACGCTTCCTCTAAAATATAACCCATGTCCCCATGCAACAAAGATTCATTCATAGCATACAACATACAGATTTAAATCAACATGCTTTTCAGAAAAAATTAACCCTAGGGGCATATCGGTTATTTACACCCAGGGGTATCATGGTAATTTTCCATACATAAGGGTATTATAGTAATTTAGCTACTTTTAGGGTTTTCATGCATATCCTAACTATTTACGTACCATCAGGACACTTACCGCGCATACTTACCGAATTGGGCCCGTTAGCCTATGAACCCGATTTTTGGCCCATTAAGCCCAAATTATCAAAATGCACGAAATCGCGCGTACTTCAGTTTGTTACTTTAGATTACCAAATATACAAACCCAACTATCTTGCGAGCATTCGTACACTCGCAAATTCCCAAAATACCGACTTTTCGGCATTTCAGCTTTTCGGCTTTTGCCAATCTAGTCTATGAGAGGGTGTCAGTTACACACTTGTTTTATGACGATTCACTGATGAGATCCACGCACGAACTGCCTACAATTATACTACTACCACGTTAATCTAACTACCGAAACAAACTACATATTAACTCCTTACCAAATTCGGCCAATAACACCTTAGGCCTTAGCGTTTCTACCTTTGCCGAAAGTAGCGTCTCGATCCAGATCCGTTCACTCCACTTGTCCAACCTCTTGATCAACAGCCTCTTAATCACACTATTACCAAAATAATACTATTATCACAACCCCCTTAGGGCTACAAGTCCAAATCGACAACCTCCCTAACTTTTAGGGATTCTGGCTTTTCTTAAAATACGAAAGATAGACTAAGTTAGAAAGACTTACCACCGATTCTTTCAGTCAACGTCCCCCCTTAGTTCCTACTTGATTCTGATGCAGCTCTAAGCCCTCAAACGATAACAAAAGTTGAGCCTTCAGTGATCCCAGTATTCGGCTATGTCCCTAGGATAGTGTGGGATTTTCGGCTTTTTTTGCAATAGTGTAGAGAAAGATAAAATATGAGGGTTTTACTGTGGTATTGTCGTCAGAAACTTGGGGTTTAGAGGATAAGAGAATTGGCCAAAGATGATGAGAAAAATTAAGAGAATTGGCTAGGGAAATGGGTATAAGAGGAATCAAGTTTTCTGGATTTCAGGATTTGAGGCAATCGACTATAGTTTTAAAAATAATGGAAGGAAGGTGGTATAGAGTAAGGTGGCTGAAGGATTCGGCTATGGGGAACAGAAGAAGAAAAGAAAAACAAAACGAGAGAAAAAGAAAAATAAAAGGAGAGGAAGAGTGATCAGAAAACGGCTCACTTACCCCCTTGTGCCGAATTTATACAAGCACTACCCTAGCAGAATTTCCCATGCTAAAGTCCCTTGGCCGGCCACCTCTTGATCCTTGATCAGATCCTAGATTTCCTCCCTTATCTTTATCCTTACTCAATCCCCTTATCATCTTAAACTCTCCCTAACAGAGTTCCCCCTTGAATTCCATCACCTCTTCTTTTTGTGCACAAAAAAATAAACACCTTATTTGCATGTCTTGCGGCTCGAACCTGGGCTCTTCCTCCCCTTCTACACACCACTTTTATAGCCTTCCCAGTGGCGCCACATGCCAGTTTTCCACTTGCTTCCGTATGTCTTATTTTTCCCAAATAATATTTAAGACCCCTGCTAACCAGAACCCCCTTTTCCTCTTATGGATTAAAATCACACAAAGTTACTGGGTTTTAGCTTAAGCTTGGGCCGTCTAGAGGCCCCCTATCATAAATAAACCTTCATCAAGCAGACAGAACACAAAATTTTAAATTTTACCAAACAATCACAGAATTCCCAAAAATTGGGGCATTACAAAAGGAAACCATGATGTGTATAAAATTATTATTAGTCATATGTGGTAGTCGAATGTGGCTTGGTACTAAAGTGATTAAATGTGAACTTCGATGAGGTAAATGTTAGTGATCGATGATATAAGTTATACATTATAATATATATTCGGCTTTCAAACCTAGCAGGCCTTGTGCCGGTGATGAATTTCGGCCTTTGAGCCTAGAAGGTGTAATGCCGGTGAAATGATATCGGACTTAAAGGTCTAGCAAGCTTTAAGCTGGTGAATATTATCAGGCTTCGAGCCTAGCAGGCGTAATGCTGGTGAAATGATATCGAACTTAAAGGTCTAGCAGGCTTATTGCCAGTGATGAAATCAGGTTATTACCTAGCAGGCAACTTGCCGGTGAACTATTAAAAGTGTGGTGCTATAAGACTATGGGCTAATACGATATGTGGATTCATTCCGTAAAGTAAATTATTCAGGTACGAACAACCTAATTATGTACATGTGAATTAAATGAATTTAATGATTGGTGTGAATCGAACATATGAGAAATGGTTTCATGTTTTTGTTCAACTATGAGACCTTGTGTTAGATCGGCAATTGAATTTGTGTAATACGTTAAGTTGACCAGGTATATGTTATATACCTATATATATGTTAGATTGATCGGAATTGAATCATGGATGTGAAATGAGAAGTATATGTGAAGATGTTATATATATCTAAAATAGAATTTATCGTGACCTTGTAATCATAGGTCCATGCTTGTGATGAATAAAAATGTGATGAAATTGAATGGTGATATACATGTTTAAATAATATGAATGCAAAGAATGTGTGAAAGAGTAAATTTGTAATAAATCTGCTTGGGACAGCAGCAGTAACGTGATTTTTAAAAACACCATAAATTGTGGGAGTTGAGTTAGAGGCTGAATAGATTATGTAATTAAAGCTTAATGAGTCTATTCTCTTATAAAAGAAACTGTGTAAGCAAAAGAATTGCCGATAATGAGATAATTGAAGTGACGTTGGACAGAGTCAAAATGACTTCTAGATCCCCTGTTCTGTTTTTATAAAATCATTATAAATTAAACAAAAATGGTCATAAGATAAAATTTATATGCTTAGACTCCTTAATGAGTCTATTTTCAAATGAAATAAACAAGAACATATTTTGAATTCTGTACAATGAGAAATTTGATTTGTAGTTAATAGTGGTCAGAATAGTAAAATAGTGAAACAGGGGAAACTTTAAGAAAGTCTGGTATTGAATGGCCAAACCAAAAATTCTGAAATTTTTATGGATAGAAGATATATGAATCTATTTTTAGAGAAAATTAAAGAACTTTATTTGGAGTTTCGTAGCTCCAGTTATAAATAATTTAGTGACTGTTACTCAGGAAGACAGATTGTAGTTAATTTGTGATTATGTTGCAAACATTGATAAAACTTGTTAATGAGTTGCTAATTATTTTCTTATGAACTTACTAAGCTTTGAAGCTTACTCCCTTTTCTCTTTCCCCATTTCTTATAGGTCTGTACAATAGCTCGAGTTGGAAGGGTCGGAGATAGCACCACACTATCGAGTTATCATGTGAAGTGAGAAGGATTGTAAATCATTAAGGTTTAAGGCATGTATAGGGGACTCCATTTTTCTGAGTGTGAGTGATGTATAATGATAATGTGTAATCATATGATATAATTTCATTGTTTATGAAGTTTTGAATGTATGAATAATTGTATGAGTGCTTAGGATTGTTCAGGGTGGCAAATGGCTTGTCATATAGCTTAGATGTGTCCACATGGATAGACACGCGGGCGTGTGTCTAGGCCGTGTGTGACACACGGTCACACCATACGGGTGTGTTCTCAGGACGTGTGTCCCCTGCAACTTAACCCTCTATTCTATTTTGGTAACACGGCCGTGTCTAATGTCACATGGGCATGTGACGTAGTTAAATACTAAATTTCTTAAGTGACTGAAGGGTCTCGGTTTCTCTCCGAACCCACTTATATGTGTGATATGGGCCCGATACGTAAATAAATAAGAAAATTGAAATCAGATGTATTCTGTGAAGGTAATTTTTGAATGCCACAGCCTGAAATAGTGTAAAATTGTTCGGTAGCACCTTGAACCCTGTTCCGACATCGGGGCTGGGTGAGGGGTGTTACACCTCAAGGTGAAAAACTTGGTCTAGCAAATCCTCAATCGGTCAATTCTTGCAACTGAGACTTTAATTCTTTTAACTCAGCCAGAGCCATTCTATACGGAGCTATCGAAATTGGAGTAGTACCAGGTATCAATTCTATGCCAAATTCTACCTCTCTAACTAGAGATAATCCCAAACGTTCTCTAGGAAACATATTAGGAAACTCACAGATAACAGGTACAGATTCAACTTTCTGTTCTGACACATTTGAATCAATCATGTATGTAAAATAAGCTTCACAACCCTTTCTAACATTACTCAATGCTTTCATAGAAGATATCACAGTAGGTAACCCATTCATATCACTAGATTCAACTCTGACTATTTCATCATTCTTACATCTCAAATCAATAGTTTTCCATTTGCAATTCACCACAGCATCATGCAAAGTTAACCAATCTATTCCTAGAATAATATCAAACTCATCAAAAGGTAATAACATCAATGTAACACCCCGAATTTGGGCCTAGAAGTATTGGGCCTTGAGTGTGGGTCCGTAAAGAGGTTTTATATAGGCATTTAATTGTGCAATGAAATAACACAATTAAATGTTTGCTATTAGTGGTTAATGGCTTTGAGAAGTGTTGGAGAAATCTTGGGTTCAAACTTGGGCTTTAGCAAAAATTTGGTATTAAGTTAAAAAAAACTTGGATGCTTGGATGAGGGTTTTTAAATTATTGTGTTAAATAAATGACACAAGGAAGCTTGTAGTCTAGTGGTTGTGGTGTCATTAAGGTTGTATGGGAGCACAGGTTCAAGCCTTGGCTCTTGCAATTTATTTTGTTTTTTTAAAGGAACACGGACTTTGGCGTTTAGACCTTATAATTAATTGGGGATAAAATATGACACAAAGAGCCTTGTGGCTTAGTGGCAAGTAGCATGTGGAGCATTTAAGGGAGGCATAGGTTGAATCCCATGGCAAGCAAAGAGCATTTATTTTGCTAACGAGGCGGCAAGAGTTGGTGTTGAATTTAAACTCTAATGTTGGAGGATCCCACATCGGAAGCTAACATAAGAGTGGATACAAAGTCGGCTTTAAATAGAGGAACCATGAGGAGAGTAAAGGCACCTTTCTTGGCTGATCCCTTTCATTGTATGGCGTGCTCGTTTGGGTTGGGCGTCGGCTAAGAGTGCTCGGAGTGTGGATTAACTCAGGTCTCCTATCGGTGTGTATTTCTTACTACTCTAGTGTAGGATGGCTACTTGGTATGATGGGTCGAAAGGGTCATGTGGGCCTAATGGGACTACAAGCCCAATTGGATAAGTTGTTTGATTGTGTAGTAAATTTGGGCTAGGCTAGGTGAATCTAATATTTGTGGCTAGATTTGGGCTAAAAAGGCCACACGAGCGTGTGGGCCCATTTGGCAGAGAATGGGCTTTAGAGCCATTAGTATTGTTATCCATGTTTAAAATACTTTGGTTTACAAAATTACCAAAATACCTGCTTTGTAAAATTACTAAAATACCATTGGTTTATAAAATTACCAAAATACCCTAGTTTGTAAAATTACCAAAATACCCCTAGTTTGTAAAATTATCAAAATACCCTAGTTTGTAAAATTACCAAAATACCCCTAATTTGTGAAATTCTTGAAATACCCTCGACACAGTAAAATTATTGAAATACCTCGACTTGTAAAATTACCAAAGTATCCTCGATTTATAGAATTACTGCTTTTACCCTCGATTTGTAAAATTACCGTTTTACCTCGATTTACTGAAATTACTGTTTTACCCTTAGTTTACTGAATTACTATTTTACCTCGATTTATAGAATTACCGTTTTACCCCAATTTACATAATTACCGTTTTACCCCCAATTTACATAATCATCGTTTTACCCTCGATTTACTGAATTACTGTTTCACCCTCGATTCTGAATTACCATTTTACCTCGATTTATAAATTCTTGTTTTACCCTTGATTTACATGTTTTACCTCGATTTACAAAATTACTAAAATACCCTTGGTTTGTGAAATTACCGCAATACCCTCAATTTGTAAAACTACCAAAATACCCTGTATGGTAAAATGACGAATATGCCCTTAGGTTAGTATGGTGATGTGCTTAAGATTTACATATATTGATATTGGAATAGTTAAGTTTGAGTGATGGTGGTGGTTATCGTAGGTGATTGATTATGGAAGCGTTTCAACTTCAACTTTAATAAATGTGTGTACTAACCCTCGTAATAGCTTAGATTAATATTTCTTTGAAAAGCCAAAGCTTCATATTTTAGTGATTTGGGAATTAATATTTAGATCTATTTTCTCGCATGCGTTTAAGTTGGATTCTAGCGGATATGGGGTAGGAAGGTATTTGGAACGTTCTTCAATGAGTAGATCTCTTGGTAAGTATTGAACCTTCTTTCCATTTGTATCTTGTGGTTTAAGAAAAGTGAAAACCCTTTGTCGACTAAGGCTAAAAGGGTTATTGGTGTTATTTGGTTTGTTGGTACTAGTGAGGATTAAAGGCTACCGATCGAGGAGTGTGTGAAAAGCTTGGATCATCGGAGTGACTAAATCTAGTCATCAACTTGCAAAGGTATGAACCCAAGGGCCATTGTGGATGGTGGCGAATGTGTAAGTGATGATAATAGGTAGTTTTCGATTTGGTTTAATATTAACATGGTCTAATCTATAAGTGGTTGATTATAGGAGAAATCGCATAGGAGATCTCGTCAAGGAATATCGCAAATCGTGTGTAATGAACCCTTTTCATAGCTTAAAGCGATAAAATGCCGAAAAGTCAAATGCCAAATTCGGCATTTCGAGGACTTATGAGCAATGACGCTCACTAGTTAGTTAGAATCGATGAGATGATGATGGGAACAATGGAAATGGTAAGGACGTGTTTTTGGCGTTCACGGTAAGTTGGGCCTCGAGGGGCTAAAATAGGGCCCAATAGGCTTTCGGGCCCATTTGGGTAAAATTGGTAGAAAAGCGGAAATATGTTAAATTGCATGTTAAGACTATTATCTTGTTATGGATATAGGCTAAATGGGCCTAGATGACAAAATCAGCTGAGTAGGGCTCATCAGGGGTTTTTTTGGCCCAATAACTCGTTTTTGCTAAAAGTGGGCCAGAATCACTGTATGCACCCATGAATTGTTTGTAACCGTTAATGAACATGGAAACCCTAATTTTTGTAAAATTACAAGATTACCCTTATAATATGAAAATGACCATTTTGCCCTAGGTAAAAATAACCATTATACCCCTAGGGTTTATATATGAACTTAATGCATGGGATTTTGATAAACATGATATGTATGATATGCACAGATGTTCATAAATGCATTGGGTTGGGTTTTTATATGAATGGAGGAAGTGAAAAAGGGCTTATGCCCGATTATTAAAGGGCTTATGCCCGATTATCAAAAGGGCTTATGCCCCAGATTATCAAAAGGGCTTATGCCCGATTATCAAAAGGGCTTATGCCCGATTATTAAAGGGCTTATGCCCCGATTATAAAAAGGGCTTTTGCCCGATTATTAAAAGAGGCTAGGCCTCGGTTATATGATAAAGCACTAAGTCGCCAAAGGAGAGTTATGGCGGGGTGGGTCGAGTTAATCCCACATGGTGTGTTGGTTGGTACGGGTGGAGAGTAGCGGATGGTGGGTTGAGTAGTCTCCCAGATGGGTTTGCATTCTTTCATTGACATTATATGTGATATTGAAATGGGCCTATGGGCCATACTGATTTCAGTAAAGGCTTGCCCGATAATATGAAATTTGAAAAGGCTTGACCCGGTGTTATGAAATATGAAATATGAAAAGGGCTATGGCCCAATACATGTTTGAGATTGGATTTGGGCTTAGTCCCAACAGTCATTATTGTTTTGGGCTCGAAAGGGCTTGTTGCACATGAGTTTCCAAACTCACCCCTTTCCTTAACCTTGCAGGTGAGCCTTGATGTGGGGACTTGGTAGGAGGGATTTAGAGTGGCCACGGTGATCATCTTTGGGCTTTTAAATAAGCATTGGTTTTCATTAAATTTCCTTTATTATTTATTTTTGGTTTGTAATAAGGCCATTTTAACTTTTCTTTTATTTCTTTTCGGGATTACTTTAATTTTAATAACTTTAAACACGGTTGATAATTATTCAAATGGGCTAGACTTAGGGCGTGTTTTCAAAATGATACTTGTTTTCAAAATATCTCAACACCACGGTTAATCGATTTATCAAAGACGTCCACTTAAACAAATTTAAACTCGATATGACAAAGTATGGCTATGGTTGTGGGCATGTCTAGGATTGGATCCAATTAAAGAGCTTGGTACTTAAAATGACCTTCATGGCTCACCTCCTCTATCTCGGATACCTACGGTGCCCGACTTCCATACACTTTGTTAACTCAACAAAATATATGGTTTTAAAACACTAAAAAGCGGGCGTGGGTTTTCAACTCCAATGTGGCACGTCGATTCGGCCATAACGTCTGGGCGGGTTTGGGGTGTTACATTTAGTGATATCGAGCTAAGTTGCAACAACTCGGTACGTGGATCGGGTCCAAAATTTTTCAAAATTTAGGCCTAAGAAGGGTATTTTGGAAATAGTTTTGGAAAGTTCATTTCAAAAATGTTTTACTGAGTATACATGTTAAAATGGTTTAAATTTTTCGGGTTTTGAAATTTGGTAACAGAAGAAGTGGCACACCGAATCTCCGGCACCAAGTCTGTAAGTATTTCTATTCCTCATATTACATTTGTATTAAGATATTCTTGTAGATAGAATGAGACCATATCATGACATTATAACTAGGGCAACCCTAAAAACTCTAGAATCTGGAATGTAGCTAGGCTATGATTACGTGAAAATAGAAACTTTAAAATACTATCTCTGCATAAGACATATGAATAAATAGTAAAATTTTTGAGATCTTTGTAGTTAACTGATATGTGTACTGGTAACGTAGAGTATTGATATGGATTCTAAGGGTAAGCAAAGTCTACCAACTTTGGGTTGCGGTAACTCGGAGCTTGGTACTGAGGCACTGGCCGAGATAGTAAAGAAAGTGGTAGAGAAAGTATTGGATACCAAAATTAAGGAAATTAGGGAAACGCTTCAAGTAGGGTGCTTGGAGTGTAAGAAAAGGAAGGATTCTAGTTCTCAGAAAATGTGAAACATGTTACGGCACGACCAAACTATCCAATCTGCAAAGACTACAACGGACGTCATCCGGGTGAATGCCATAGGAAGACAGGAGCATGTCTTAGATGTGGGTCTAAGGAGCATCGAGCTCGGGATCGCCAAGTTTATTTTATTTAAATATGTGTTATGAATTGTATGCGTGCTTGATAAATGTTTCTTTACTTTGGTAATTAGATGTTCTGGGTTGTACTAAGAATTATTTTTAATTAGAGTGCGTAGCGGAAGCATAGAGGTTTGACTTGAGTAATACGGTTAGTTGATAGTTGGAAATTTCGAGGACAAAATTTCTTTAAGGGGAGTAGAATTGTAACACCCAATTTGGGCCTAGAAGTATTGGGCCTTGAGTGTGGGTCAAGTAAAGAGGTTTTATATAGGTATTTAATTGTGCAATGAAATAACACAATTAAATGTTTGCTAATAGTGGTTAATGGCTTTGAGAAGTGTTGGAGAAATCTTGGGTTCAAACTTGGGCTTTAGCAAAATTTGGTATTAAGTGAAAAAAAACTTGGATGCTTGGATGAGGGTTTTTAAATTATTGTGTTAAATAAATGACACAAGGAAGCTTGTAGTCTAGTGGTTGTGGTGCCATTAAGGTTGTATGGGAGCACTGGGTTCAAGCCTTGGCTCTTGCAATTTATTTTGTTTTTTAAAGGGAACACGGACTTTGGCCTTTAGACCTTATAATTAATTGGGGATAAAATATGACACAAAAAGCCTTGTGGCTTAGTGGCAAGTAGCATGTGGAGCATTTAAGGGAGGCATAGGTTGAATCCATGGCAAGCAAAGAGCATTTATTTTGCTAACGAGTGGCAAGAGTTGGTGTTGAATTTAAACTCTAATGTTGGAGGATCCCACATCGAGAAGCTAACATAAGAGTGGATACAAAGTCGGCTTTAAATAGAGGAACCATGAGGAGAGTAAAGGCACCTTTCTTGGTGATCCCTTTCATTTGTATGGCGTGCTCGTTTGGGTTGGGCGTCGGCTAAGAGTGCTCGGAGTGTGGATTAACTCAGGTCTCCTATCGTGTGTATTTCTTACTACTCTAGGCAGTAGGATGGCTACTTGGCATGATGGGTGAAAGGGGTCATGTGGGCCTAATGGGCCTACAAGCCCAATTGGATAAGTTGTTTGATTGTGTAGTAAATTTGGGCTAGGTTAGGTGAATCTAGTTTTGTGGCTAGATTTGGGCTAAAAGGCCACACACGAGTGTGGGCCCATTTGGGCCGAGAATGGGCTTTAGAGCCATTAGTATTGTTATCCATGTTTAAAATACTTTGGTTTACAAAATTACCAAAATACCCTGCTTTGTAAAATTGCTAAAATACCATTGGTTTATAAAATTACCAAAATACCCCTAGTTTGTAAAATTACCAAAATACCCCTAGTTTATAAAATTATCAAAATACCCCTAGTTTGTAAAATTACCAAAATACCCCTAATTTGTGAAATTACTGAAATACCCTCGACTTGTAAAATTATTGAAATACCCTCGACTTGTAACATTACCAAAGTATCCTCGATTTATAGAATTACCGTTTTACCCTCAATTTGTAAAATTAACGTTTTACCCTCGATTTACAGAATTACCGTTTTACCCTTAGTTTACAGAATTACTATTTTACCCTCGATTTATAGAATTACCGTTTTACCCCCAATTTACATAATTATCGTTTTACCCTCAATTTACATAATTACCGTTTTACCCCCAATTTACATAATTATCGTTTTACCCTCGATTTACAGAATTACCATTTCACCCTCGATTTACAGAATTACCATTTTACCCTCGATTTATAGAATTATTGTTTTACCCTTGATTTACAAAATTACTGTTTTACCCTCGATTTACAAAATTACTAAAATACCCTTGGTTTGTGAAATTACCGCAATACCCTCAATTTGTAAAACTACCAAAATACCCTGTATGGTAAAATGACGAATATGCCCTTATGTTCCGTATGGTGATGTGCTTAGGATTTACATATATTGATATTGGAATAGTTAAGTTTGAGTGATGGTGGTGGTTATCGTGGGTGATTGATTATGGAAGCGTTTCAACTTCAACCCGTAATGTGTGTACTAACCCTCGTAATAGCTTAGATTAATATTTCTTTGAAAAGCAAAAGCTTCATATTTTAGTGATTTGGGAATTAATATTTAGATCTATTTTCTCGCATGCGTTTAAGTTGGATTCTAGCGGATATGGGGTAGGAAGGTATTTGGAACGTTCTTCAACGAGTAGATCTCTTGGTAAGTATTGAACCTTCTTTCCATTTGTATCTTGTGGTTTAAGAAAAGTGAAAACCCTTTGTCGACTAAGGCTAAAAGGGTTTTTGGTGTTATTTGGTTTGTTGGTACTAGTGAGGATTAAAGGCTACCGATCGAGGTGTGTGAAAAGCTTGGATCATCGGAGTGACTAAATCTAGTCATCAACTTGCAAAGGTATGAACCCAAGGGCCATTGTGGATGGTGGCGAATGTGTAAGTGATGATAATAGGTAGTTTTCGATTTAGTTTAATATTAACATGGTCTAATCTATAAGTGGTTGATCATAGGAGAAATCGCATAGGAGATCCCGTCAAGGAATATCGCAAATCAGGTGTGTAACGAACCCTTTTTCATAGCTTAAAGCGATAAAATGCCGAAAAGCCGAAATGCCGAAATTCTGGCATTTCGAGGACTTGTGAGCAAGTGAACGCTCACTAGTTAGTTAGAATCGATGAGATGATGATCGGGAACAATGGAACTGGTAAGGACGTGTTTTTGGCGTTCACGGTAAGTTGGGCCTCGAGGGGCTAAAATAGGGCCCAATAGGCTTTCGGGCCCATTTGGGTAAAATTGGTAGAAAACGGAAATATGTTAAATTGCATGTTAAGATATTATCTTTATTATGGATATAGGCTAAATGGGCCTAGATGACAAAATCGGTGAGTAGGGCTCATCGGGGTTTTTTGGCCCAATAACTCGTTTTAGCTAAAAGTGGACCGAAATCCTTGTATGCACCCATGAATTGTTTGTAGTTAATGAACATGGAAACCCTAATTTTGGTAAAATTACAAGATTACCCTTATAATATGAAAATGACCGTTTTGCCCCTAGGTAAAAATAACCATTATACCCCTAGGGTTTATATATGAACTTAATGCATGGGATTTTGATAAACATGATATGTATGATATGCACACGAGATGTTCATAAATGCATTGGGTTGGGTTTTTATATGAATGGAGGAAGTGAAAAAGGGCTTATGCCCCGATTATTAAAAGGCTTATGCCCTGATTATCAAAAGGGCTTATGCCCGATTATCAAAAGGGCTTATGCCCGATTATCAAAAGGGCTTATGCCCGATTATTAAAGGGCTTATGCCCGATTATAAAAAGGGCTTTTGCCCGATTATTAAAAGAGGCTAGGCCTCGGTTATATGATAAAGCTAATTAAGCGCGGTGGAGAGTTATGGCGGGGTGGGTCGAGTTAATCCCACATGGTGTGTTGGTTGAATACGGGTGGAGAGTAGCGGATGGTGGGTTGAGTAGTCTCCCAGATGGGTTTGCATTCTTTCATTGACATTATATGTGATATTGAAATGGGCCTATGGGCCATACTGCTTCTGTAAAGGCTTGACCCGATAATATGAAATTTGAAAAGGCTTGACCCGGTGTTATGAAATAAGAAATATGAAAAGGGCTATGGCCCGATACATGTTTGAGATTGGATTTGGGCTTAGTCCCAACAGGATGTTATTGTTTTGGGCTCGAAGGGGCTTGTTGCACATGAGTTTCCAAACTCACCCCTTTCCTTAACCTTGCGGTGAGCCTTGATGTGGGGACTTGGGCCGTAGAGGATTTAGAGTGGCCATGGTGATCATCTTTGGGCTTTTAAATAAGCATTGGTTTTCATTAAATTTCCTTTATTATTTATTTTTGGTTTGTAATAAGGCCATTTTTAACTTTTCTTTTATTTCTTTTCGGGATTACTTTAATTTTAATAACTTTAAACCTGGTTGATAATTATTCAAATGGGCTAGACTTAGGACGTGTTTTCAAAATGATACTTGTTTTCAAAATATCTCAACACCACGATTAATCGATTTATCAAAGACGTCCACTTAAACAAATTTAAACTCGATATGACAAAGTATGGCTATGGTTGTGGGCATGTCTAGGATTGGATCCAATTAAAGAGCTTGGTACTTAGCGACCTTCATGGCTCACCTCCTCTATCTCGGATACCTACGGTGCCCGACTTCCATACACTTTGTTAACTCAACAAAATATATGGTTTTAAAACACTAAAAACGGAACGTGGGTTTTCAACTCCAATGTGGCACGTCAGATTCGGCCATAACGTCTGGGCCAGGTTTGGGGTGTTACAATCAAACCAGCCGGAAAATAATTGTCTCGAAACATTAACGGACAATTCCTGCAGACTTTATCCACCAAGACACATCTGCCTAGGGGGTTTGAAACTCTAATTACAAATTCAGTAGTCTCTACAGACAAAGTCTTACTGTTCACTAAGTTCATACATATATACGAATGTGCTGATCCAGGATCTATCAAAGCAATCACAAAAGTATCATAGAGAGTAAATGTACCCGTAATAGTATCTGCGATGAAGCTTCCTCACGAGCTCGAATAGCATACGCTCTAGTAGGTGCACGAGCCTTAGATCTAACAGTTGTGTCTTTCGTTTCTCTTTGACTACCACTTACATTTCCCGTATTTCTAGGAGGTCTACCACGAGAAACATTACCACTCTGTCTCGGATTCTAAACATTATCTTTTCCAGCTAAATCTCGACATTCTTTAATAAAATGGTTTCTCGAACCACAACTATAACAAACTCAATTATTACCTTTTCCCCAGCATTCCCCAAAGTGTCGTCTTCCACATTACTCATATTCAGGCCTTTCATTCTTTGCATTATCAACACTAGCAATAGACGTGGCTGAAGATTTATAATTCGATTGCAATCTAACACGGTCTCTGTTTGAATATCCCACACTAGACTTTGAACGATTGCTATCATCTCTAAACTTTTTGGATCCAGATTGAAATGATTTGCCCGATGATCTCTTTTGTACATCTCTAGCTTTGAACTCAGCTTTTCTTTTCTCTTTCCCAAGATCCTCCGCTTTACATGCTTGTTCAACAAGCACCACGAATTTTTTGATTTCCAGAATCCCAACTAACAAGTGAATATCTTCGTTCAAGCCATCTTCAAATCTCTTGCACATTATTGATTTCGAAGATACACATTCACTGGCATACTGACTCAACCTTACAAATTCTCGCTCGTATTTTGGAACAGACATACGACCTTGCTTAACCTCAAAAAACTCTTTACGTTTCTGATCAATAAATCTCTGACTGATTTATTTCCTTCGAAATTCAGCTTGGAAGAAATCCCATGTAACTCATTCACTGGGAACCACTAATGTCATAGTCTTCCACCAATGATACGTCATGTCTCTCAAAAGTGAAACAACACATTTTATACATTCTTCAGGACTCAGGGATAATTTATCAAACACTCTTGTTGTGTTCTCTAACCAGAACTCAGCCTTTTTCGTATCATCACTTGTTGTAGCTCGGAATTCTTCAGCTCCATATTTTCTAATCTTGTCAACTGGTGGTCTATTCAACTGTACTGAATTCACTCGTGGCATATCCGAAGTTTGAGGAGGACTAACCGGGGGTGGAGGTTGTTGTACAGCCGGATTGGTTCTAATATATTGGGCGAACCAATCGTTCATCATCTGATAGAAGGCTTGCTTAGCCTCGCTATCACGGCTACTCATAGCTGGTCGGGAATCATCTTCCATCGTCTCTTGCGCGGGAGCAGGCGCATTGCTTTCAACATCGTCAGCTACAGCTCTATCGGGATCCATTTGCTATATAAAAGCACATTTCAATGTCAGGAGTCATCACACTATCACAAATTCAGATATATGGCATGTATAGCTAGACTCACATACGCTATGGTAGTCCTAGAACTGACTAAACCATAGCTCTGATACCAACAAAATATAACACCCCTAACCTGTATCCATCACCGGACTAGGGTTAAGCGGCATTACCAAACATATCAAAACACTTCGCATTCATTTCACAAACATCATAGTCAAACATCAACATAAGTCCCTTTCTTAGGTCAATGAGACCTTAAACATGCATTAGGAAGAGGTCGAGACTAAACCGAACATGTTCACAACTTTCAACACTTAGGAAATTTTTCCATCCTGTTAAGGTCACATGCCCTATGACTAGGCCGTGTGCCTTACACGGGTATCAGACACACTCATGTGAACCAGCCGTGCCAAAATAGGGTGACCATACTGACTTTCACCCACGGCCAATAGACACGCCCGTGTGCTATGGTCGTGTGATACTTACCTAGCTACTGACTTATGTCCACGGCCATATGACACGCTCGTGTGTCAAAGCCGTGTGATTTTTAAGAGGTTACTACCAAACAAACACGGCCACAAAGCACACCCGTGGCTTTTGACCGTGTGGCACAATGCAGGCTTGGTTTAAGCCAACTTGCCACCCCATTATGGGTCACCCTACAAACAAGGAATCAAGCATATATGTACAACCCAATCAACCATTCTTTAAGCTAAAACATACATCATTAATGTCATAATATTATCAATCATTTACATACTTATAAACTGTAACACCCCTATGCCCGTAACTGTTGCTAGAGTAGGGTCACGAGGCATTACGAAAACAACTCAACTTTAGAACATTTCACATACATATAAATCAGAAATTGGAATTATAAATTTAATTAATTCAGTCCTAATATAATCGAATATTCATATCTAACAACCAAAATCCAATAAGCCATATATTAGAGTATGCACATATATATAAATATATAAAGTCAAGATCTCATAGAATAGCATCATGCAAATATAAATTTTACTATTCATTTGGTATAAACCTTATCCTTAGCCGAATCCAATTGAGCATAAGATTCATTCATTCACAATAAGTACTTCAACAAATAAAACATTTGTAAGTCTTATTATTATAGAACTTAATTAACCGAGCTTACCAAGTATAAAATCATTTCACATTTAAACTTAAAACCAACATTCAAACCATTATACTAACCTTAAGGAAACACTTTCAATTTCTAATATTATTTACTAAACATACAAAGGTACTTTGCTTATATAAATATAACATATCATCCATATCATAAATCGCATGCTAGTTAACAAGATTTTAACATTATAAGATCACAAAACTAGATCATGTGCCATTTTCCGTATGGCTCATCAAAATGATAATTACATCATTCAAAATACAAAACTCATCTTTGTCTATCCTATACATGCCACATTTTTAAACTTAAAGCTTTTTTAAAGATACCAAAATGAATACGATAAGTGTGATGACTTCAGTGATAGTCCCAAGCTCACAACGGATCCGGAATCTTATTCTTCATGATACCGTATAACCATATACTCTTATTTCTTCTTCCAAGACATTATACAATAACTTTTAGAAATAGACACATAAATATAAATTCCATAGACATTCATATCTTTTTTATATTTGTTCGCGTAAAAGCTTAATTACCTATGATGGTAATTAGTGTTCTATTTCACACCCCACCACGATCATATTCCCTTAATCATTTCGCACACATAGTGCCCCACAACCGATCTCGCACACATAGTGCTCAGTTAATAAATTCGCACACATAGTGCATATATTCATTCGCACACATAGTGCTAGCTTTTCCATACGCACACATAGTGCTGCCCCATTCGCACACATAGTGCCCTTTTCATTCATACATATACATACACATAGTACAACAAAAATAAAAAATAAAAAAGATAATAGCACATCAATTCAATGCCATCAGCTCAATAATACATTATCTATTCGACATTTCTCCACATATAGAATTTACATTTCATGAGCTATGTGCACTCTAGGCATACATAGTAATCTAAGTCTTAATTGCTTAGAACTTACCTTATTTTCGAACAAACAGCTCTGATCGACTACTCAACAACCTTTGCTTTTCCCCTTATCCGAACTTGGCTCTCTTTGATCTTGAGCTTAATTAAACAAATAAACTAATTCAATCATCTTATCAATTCATCATAACCCAAATTCTATTAATTTCAAACACATATATCATATGGCACTTTCATCATTGATGAATTAAACAAATAACATGACTGACTGCACATAGTTCTTAAATTCGACCAGCTTATCATAACATTTTCATATTAACATCATACCAAACCTAAATTGGACATTCATTTAATTATAGTCAAGCAAATTCAATTTCTCTTCCCACTATCACATACACAGCAACTCAATTCCTTTCATGTCAAATGCATTTAACTAAACCATGTCTTAATATCAAGTGCATTCGGCAATGACACAAACCAACTTACCTCAACATTCTATCTCCCATACCTTAATTGAATACCCCATAGAGTATTTCAATCTTCCCAATTCAATCCCAGAGCTTAAAATTTACCTAATTGAGTTTGTCCATGTCTATCTTATTATTCAACTAAAACAATAATTAAATTCATCTCAAATCCTCCATGACCAAATGTATATATATATATATATATAACTCAATAAACAACAAATTATTAACCTCCCAATTCAAGTCCACATTCGGCATCCATAAAAACACTTACTAACAATTAAATTATTAATTTCCAAAATTAAGCATAATTTCACCTTACTCCATAATAGCTGATTGAGATTTTTTTCCATATTAACCATTCATAGAAATTTTTACTTAGTTCATACTCACCTATAACCATTTCTAATCACATAACTTCAAAACATCAACAATTTAACATATAGGAAACATAACTGAATGCTTCATGCATCACAAATTCAAAAATTAGCACATGCGTCATGCTAAGAGCTTCAAAACCAACTCAATTCCACAAAAATCCAAAAGAATCACATGAAATCATACCTTAATCTATACATTCACCATAGCCGAATGCCTTAGCTTTATTTTCTTTTCTTTTCTTTATGGCTTCAAAAAAAATTGAAGAAAGGATGGGTGGAACTTTGTTTTTATCACCATTTTCTATTATAAATTCATTATTTCACAAAATAAAACCATTATAATATAATGTTTATTTCTTTATTTAACATATAATTTCCACCAACTAAAATAAAGATATGAAAACACATGATAGCAAGCATGTGTTGACCGGTCATTTACATTCAAAATAGTCCATTTGACATGCAAGTCCCCCATAATACTAAACCATATAATATTTGGCCACTGCACATTTGCCTATCACATTTTCAAGGTTTCTCAAACAAGTCCTTTTTAACTATTTTCACATCTAAATGACAAAAATCAAAACACGATATTTTCACACATGAAATTTCACATATAATAAACATAGAATATAACATTCAATTATTTTTGCGACTCGATTTTGTGGTCCCGATACTACTTTTCGACTAGGGTTAAAATAGGGCTGTCACATAAACCTTACCTTTTTATACTAAAACATAATGTAAGATTATATCAAAAAAAAAACATCATCCATTCTCATACCATGAACTTCCCAAACTTACCTTCTCCTTTATCTAATTGAGACATTCCATAATTGCAAATTAAATTACATATCAAAAGCCATTATCAAATATGAGTTCAAACACAAATTAGCCAAATCTCATGGCTAACTATATACATCACAAAACATACTTCACAACTACTATCCTATACATGCCATACTTCAAATATTTACATTTTTAAAAGTACCAAAATGAGATCGATAGTGTGGTGACAATCCTCGACTATCCCCGAGCCTTCAGTAGCTACGATAACTGTAAAATAGACAGTAATCACATAGAGTAAGTTTTCAAAAGCTTAGTAAGCTCGTACTCAAAACATTCATAGTATATGAACATAAAACGATAACCTATGAGTATTTGCACAATTTCAATCCATATAACTATATTAACTCAATGAGATTCATATACATAACATCATCTGCCACTTAGGCATTATACATACCTGAAACCTTCCCGTACTTGTTCACTTTTGTACTTACCACATGTTGAATGTTATAAGACTTTCCATAAGTTATTCGAATTTTACACATCAACACACTTACTGCTATAAGGTTAGCCGAAGCTAAATATTTCCACACACTTAGTGCCATCTCATATAACCCAGACTAAGTCAGTATCGCACACTTAGTGCCTCAAGTAACCAAAGCTAGTTAAATCGCACTCTTAGTTCCAAAGCTAGTTTAAATCGCACACTTAGTGCCAAAGCTTCCGATTCATCACCATATTATCCAATTCAATTATATACAACCCATGTAGAATAAAGGCATCAAAACTTACTTAACATCACATTTTAAATACGAACTTACCTCGTACTTGGAATTTGTTAACTCGGACTATCTACGCGATAACCTTCGACTTTCCTCGATCTAAGTTCGAATTCCTCCTTTCTTGATCTAAATGTATTCAAAATTAACCCTTTTATTCACCAAATAATTCAATTCAATCCATAAACACATATTTAGGGCATTTTGCAAACTAGCCCTTACATTTTCACATTTCGACACTTTAGTCCTTATTTCACAAAATCACAAAATACACATAATTTGCATATACACAAACTTAGCCAAATTCTCGTTGTACTCATACTAATTCACACATTTCATTTATTTCACATTTTAGTCCCTCAAAATAACATTTTTACAATTTAGCCCAAATTTCTCAATTTCATCAAAAATCCAAAGACAAAACATGTAAACCCAACATCAAGCTTTCATATTTCACCATTTAACAACACAAAACTCATGTATTCATCCATGGAATATTTCAAAATCACCATCAAAATCAAAAATTGAGGCATGGGCTTGATAGTATACGAAGCAACAATTACAAAAACGTAAAAATCATCAAAAATCGATCAAAACACATACCTTAATCAAGGATTTCCTTAACCGAACCCTAGCTATTCTTTTTCTTTTTCTTTCCTTGAATTTTCGATCAAATATGAGCATGAAATGGTTTATTTCATGCCTTTAATTTAATTATAATTCATTTATAATTAGTTTACCTTTTTGCCTTAGTATATAACATTAACAAACCACTTTACAAAGGTCATTGGTGTCCATTAACCTTTTAGATGGCATAATAACCACATAAGGACCTTCATAAATAAAGCCAAGTCAAATAGGCACTTTTAACGTCTAGCATCCAGCTTTTACATTTTACACAATTTGGTCTTTTTTGCAAATTAAGCACACAAACAGTTAAATTTCCACACGAGACTTTCACACATGTCAATTCACTTACCATATACACAGAAATTAATATTAAAATATTTTTCTAACTCAGATTTGTCGTCCCAAAACCACTATTCCGACTAGGGTCAAAATCGAGCTGTTACAAGCATGCTTCAGATATGGTCATGTTTGAGTGAAAAGTTCATATGAAATATGGATTAGTTAAATGTGTGAATATTATTTATGAAATGTGCCTTGTTGTGCATTAAAGTGGGTTAATGACTTGGATATGGTATGAATATATTGACCGTAATTTATACATAGGTTTACTCGATGGTTTTGATTATGATTTTTGTTAAGTTAAAGTATATGATCATTCGGTTGATGTGTTTAAATAAGGTATAATTATGTAGTTTGGCTTTAAAAATCAATTAGTTATAATCAAATATGAGATAAATATGTTTTGATACGATATTACGTGGTATATAAGATTCATGTTTTAAACAGGTCTGGATGTGGTTAGTGACTTATCCTTATGAAATAGGATTTGCAATGTAAATTATTTTGACAATTATTTGGATAATGTATATGCATGATCGGTTATAAGACGAGATTGAATGAGATGGTTATAACCAACTTGATAATTGGTATATGTTTATATAGCTATTTATGCATATAATGAATTAACTTGACTGTGATATAGTACTTGTTCATATTGATATATTTTGGGTATATAATGTGGTTTTGAAATATGCATGTATGTGATCCTAGGAAGAATATATATGTAATATGTTTTTAAATTTGTATTTCGGTCGGGGTAAACTGTGTTAACCGAATAGAGGACACGTGAATATGATTATGTATTGGACTTAAATGGTGCATTATTGTAACATTCTGGTTGGTTTAATTGAGTAGTTCAAATGTTTTAGCTGGAGATTTAGTTATAAATTTATATTCATGAATTGTAAATGTTGTAAATTGGTAAACAAGTGCAATTATGCAATATTTTATTTTATGAAATGAAATGATGTGTATTTGGTTGCATAGGACATGCGCATAACATTTACATGGTTTTAAGATATTTTTCATTAGCATTATTCAAAAGCCATAAAAGCTAAGATATACCTATTATAAGTTTGTAAATCAAAATATATTCTGGTTAGAAGTTTAATGTTTAATATTCACATGTTCTTGTTGGCATTGTTGTATACAAAACTCTTGGATCATTTATAATATTGAATCAATGTATAATAATTTTGTTATACAAATTTTTCTTACTAGATAATTAATATTTGAATTTGATCTCGAGTTATATTTTGATCGATAATACCTCGTAACCCTATTCTGGGAACGGATGTGGGTTAGGAGTGTTATACAAAAATCTCCAAAATGTCGTCTTCCACATTGTTGACACTCGGGTTTAACATCTTTTACATTACCAACACTCGATACCGATGTGGCTTGAGCTTTAGGGTTGGTGTATTGCTTTTCGCGATCTCTATTCTGATATCCCACTAAAGCTGTCATTGGTTAAAATAGTCTCTAGATTTCTTCGATGAGGAATGATAAGATTTACTCATCAATCTCTTCCTCGAATCTCTTGTATCTGAATCAGCCTTTCTTTTTTCTTTGCTGAGATCCTCGGCTTTACAAGTCCTCTCAACCAGTACTACAAATTCCTTCAATTCAATATCCCCACTAAGCGTTATATCTTTATTCAACCCGTTAACAAATCATTTGTACATGATTTCCTCAGTAGATACATACTCTCGAGCATATTTGCTTAAACGTACGAATTCTTTCTCATATTTTGTCATTGTCATCTGACCATGTTTCAACACCGGAAACTCTTTATGTTTCTGATCAAGAAATCACTAACTTATGTACTTCTTTTGAAACTCGGATTGGAAGAACTCCCAGGTAACTCGTTCTCTAGGAGTCACCAATGTCAACATTTTCCATCAGTGATATGCATTATCTCTAAGAAAAGATACCACACATTTGATACATTCTTTAAGAGTACAAGATATTTCCTCAAATACTCGGATCGTAATCTCAAGCCAAAACTCAACTTTCTCAGCATCATCATCAACTGTAGCTTGAAACTCTTAAGCCCTGTGTTTACGAATCCTATATACTGGCGGCTTATTCAATCGAATCAGATCTATCACTTGTGGCACAACCGAGATTTGCTACAGAACAGAAAGAGGTGGAGGTTGTTGAGCAGCTGGATTCATTCGAATGAATTCTGTGAACCACTCACTCATCATTTGGAAGAAGACTTGCTTAGCCTCTCCTCCTTGACTACTTGAAATCATCCTAGAATCAGCCGGTGCTGCCCCTTGAACGAGAGCGGGCGCATTACTTTCCACATCATCAACTATTGCTCATTCGGGATCTATTTACTATACGAAAAAGACATTTTAACAGACATGAATCATCACACTATCACAATTTATATATATGGCATGTATAGCTAGACTCTCACATGCTACGTTAGTCTTAGAATCGACTAAACCGCAGCTCTAATACTAATTACATGTAATACCCCTAACCCATATCCGTCGCCAGAATAGGATTATGAGGCATTACCAGATAAAACAACACATTCACATACATTTATACATTCATACTCAAAATCCATACAAAACATTCACAATGTCCCTTGTAAGACTTTACAAGACCTTAAACATGCTTCAAAGAAGGTTCGGGACTAAATCGATTACTTTCGAAAACTTTGGGAAACATATAAAAATTTCAAACATTAAAGGGTCACACGCCTGTGTGAACAGGCCGTGTGCCTCACACAGTCACCAGACACGCCCGTGTCACAGGCCGTGTGAAAACATGGCAAACATACTGACTTGTACCACATGATCGAAGACACGTCCATGTGACAGCCCAAAATTGACCCTAGTCGGAAAGTGGTTTCGGGACCGCTAAACCGAGTCACCGAAATGTTTGAACGTAATATTTATTGTCTAGAATATGTATTTATGAATGCGTGAAAATTTCAAGCTTCGATTTAATCGATTGCACATGAATTCAGTTATTAGGACTTGTGTGACACTTTTGAAATGTGATAGGCTAATCTATAAGGACCTAATAGTGCATGTAATTAAAAGGGAGGACTTGCATGTCAAATTCCCCCCCTTAATAGCTAGTGGCCGGCCATGACAACGGATTATGGGCAAAACATGTCATGAAACATGTTGTGTAAGTGTTTCATGTTGGAATAAATAAAATAAGGTGCATGGGTAATAAAAAATGAAAAAAAATGTGTGTGAAGGCTTCTCTCCTCCCCATTGCCGTGAGTTGAAGAAAAGAAAAGAAAAAATTTGTTCATCCTTTCATTCTCTCTTGGCCGAAAATCCTAAGGAAGAAGGAGGGGGGTTTTGCTTCATGCTTGGTTTGGAAGAGGATTAGGAGGAGGTTTGGCCATACTTGTATCTAGATTAAGGTATGTTTGATGTTGTGCCATGAGATTCATGCATGTTTTTGGTTGCTAACTTGATGTTCTTATTAGCCCATGGTTCAAATCCTTGTTATGTCATGGGGGTGGTATTCGGCCAAGGTGGATTTTGTGTTAATGCCATTGCATGTTAAATATGAAGCTTGCTAATGATACATGTGATGGAAGATTGATGGCTCTTGGACTTTCTTTTTAGCATTTTTGAGTGAGACATTAAGTTCTTTGTTTAACCATGACCAAGATTGAAATGGTATGGTGTTGTGATGTATTCGGCCATGGTACATCCATAAGTATAAATTATGCTTATTGTATGGTAGGTAAGGTTTGTGTTTTGGATTTATGTTCATGTTTAGTCATAATCAACTTTGAGATTCGGCTCTAGCCTATATATATATATATATATATATATATATATATATGTTTGCACATGATGTATTGGTATATGTACTATCTCAAGGTATATATTTTCATATGATGATGTTTCAGTTATGAAGTAAATGATTGATGCGTATTGAGTTACAATATGGAATGCGTTAGTTAGTAAAATGTATGCCGCTTTATGTGTGGTATTAAGTGTATAATTGGCCTCAACATGGACATGCATATTCGGCCACATGAGGGGATTGGTGTGCATGCATTCGGTTAGAGGCAAGCATATTGATGCCTATTCTTGGCTTGGAAAATTCGCTAAGGAGAGTACTAACTAATGTGTTGAGTTTGATTCATGATTTCGTACATATGTGACTTTAATGTCTAATGAAAATATGTGGGCTAAGTACCTTGAATTCCTCTTTCGATGCTCAAATGGTTAAATCAATTTTTTTGTTAAATTAAGCTCAAGAGCAAAGGGGAGCTAAATCCGATAAAGGGAAGGAAAAAGTGGTCGAATAGCCATCGAAATCATTCGACAACATCCGAGGTAAGTTCTTGAGTAATAGAGCTTAAATTATGATTTGATTAGATCATGTTTTAAGCAAATCGAAATCATGCTCTTTGTGTGTGGCTATTGAGCCGAAATTGTAAATATGATAAGTAACTTGTGTTGGAGCTTTGGTAATGAGAATGTAATAAGAATGTGTTATGATTTGTTGATATATGTGCTTGGTTATTCGAATGGTATCCGGGCTAAGTCCCGAAGGCTTTTGTGCTAAGTGACTAAATCCGGGTCAATTCCCGAAGGCATTTGTGCGAGTTATCAAAACCGGGTTAAGTCCCGAAGGCATTCGTGCGAGTTACTAAATCCGGGCTAATTCCCGAAGGCAATTGTGCGAATCACTATAACCGGGCAATGTCCCAAAGACAATCGAGCCAGTCGCTATATCCGGTTAAATTCCAAAGGTACGTGATTCGAGAATAAGCAATCTTGCTGTAAAAATTTCAGTTAATACACTTGCAAAAATTCCAGCAATGAGGTATGTTCGTATGTGTATTGGAATAGTTGAGTTCCTTCGAATAATATTCGCTCAGTTGAGTAATGAGCTTCCGGTATTTAGCTAAGATGATCCCTTATGTATGAACATAGGGGTTGGAATGTAAAGTAGAAATAATTTGAAAGTTTGTATATATGGAATTATCCGTTTAGTTATATGGATGCTATACCTCTGTTGTGCTTAAATTCTTCGCTCAAACTTACTAAGCATAAATTGCTTACTCCGTTTCTTTGTTCTCTGTTTTATAGATTTTTGGCTCGTCAGCTATTGGACTCGGGATTTTTGGAAGTCGAAGTCTCCCACACTATCAAAGCCCCTTTTGGTACAAATTTTGGTTGAGCTTTGAAATGGCATGTATAGGACTACCCTTTGTTGTTTGTCAAGTACTTTTGTGATGTATGTGTGTACGGCCATGCGAAAATGGCTCGTAGAAGTGGAATATGGCATTAGACCATTTGTGTTTATGTATGTATATATGGTTTCATGATGTGACTATGGACTGGAATGGAAGTTTTGGGCAATGATCAGCTCTTGGAATGGTTAAATATGATCATAGGTAGACCTATGTATGACAAAACTCTAGTTGGTCCATGGAAACCACGAAATAGGTAAAGTTTACCTTGAAAACAGATGCTGACAGCAGCAGTGGTGTGGATTTGAAAAATCACTAAAATTTGTAGGAATGGAATTAAATGGAGAATAAATTATGTAAATTAACCTTGATGAATCTACTTTCATATGGAAGAAACGAAACGATCATAGGAGTTGTATGTTAAGAGATATTTAGGTTTTCGTGAAACAGGGCCAGAACGGTTTCTGGATTCCCTGTTCCGACTTTGGAAATTAATTGTAAATTAACCAGAGATAATTAGGAGTCATGCCATATATGTATAGATTCCTCTTTGAGTCTAGTTTCTATAGAAGCAAACGGAATCAGTATTGAAGCCCTGTAAAGGGCGATATTCAAGTTGTAACATGCAAAGGTCAGTGTAGTCGACCCCTGTAACATGGGAGACTTTAACTAATAAACTGTACTAATTTGCTTGACCAAAAATTCTAGAAATAAATCTGTAGATGAACATATGAGTCTAGTTTTAGGGAAAAATTACGAAACTGATTTTCGAGTTTTGAAACTCAAGATATGATTTTTAAGGCGACAGTGATGCAGTAACCAGCTTGTCTGGAAATTTTTTTATGGACTGTGGAAGCAATTAAGTTAAGTTTGTATGCACCTTGTGTTCGACTCCGGTAACGGACTCGGGTACGGGGTGCTACAATTTTATTGGTATCAGAGCCAGGTTTAGTCGATTTTAGGACTACCGTAATGCGTTTGGGTCTAGCTATACATGCCATTTTATGTGATTATTTGATAGTGTGGTGATTTCTGAAATTTGCAAATGTGTTTATTTATAGTAATGGATCCCGATCCCGACCGAGCGGTAGCTGATGATCTTGAGAGTGTAGCACCTGCTCCCGCACAAGGGACAGCGCCGGCGGACTCTCAACCTAATGCTAGTAATCCGAATGATGAGGCTAGGCAAGCTTTTTATAGCGTGATGAATGATTGGTTCAACCAATATATTCGAACTAATACGGCTGTTCCACAACCTCCATTCCCGACTAACACAACCCCCGCACCTACAATGCCTCCGGTAACCGACCAAATAAGGTCAAATAAGCCCCCAGTTGACAGAATCCGAAAACATGGGGCTACTGAATTTAAAGCTACGGATAGCGACGATGCCGAGCAAGCTGAATTTTGGTTGGACAACACTATCCGGGTACTCGATGAGCTATCTTGTACACCCGATGAATGCCTAAAGTGTACTATCTCCTTGCTACGCGATTCTGCCTACTATTGGTGGAGTACTCTGACTTCTGTTGTGCCCCGAGAGTAAGTAACTTGGGAGTTCTTCCAAACCGAGTTTCGGAAGAAGTATATCAGTCAAAGATTCATTGACCAAAAATGGAAGGAATTTCTTGAACTCAAACAAGGTTCCATGTCGGTTCTGACTATGAACGAAAATTTGTGAGGCTTAGTCGATCATGCGAGAATGCATTTCCTCGAAGCCATGATGTGTAAACGTTTCGAAGATGGACTGAATGACGATATAAAGCTGTATGTTGGCATCTTGGAAATCTGAGAATTTGTGGTACTTGTCGAGCGAGCTTGCAAAGCCGAGGAGCTCAGTGTGGAGAAAAGAAAAGCTGAAGGGGGAGCAAGGGAGTTTCATAAGAGGTCTTCGGGGAAGCCCATCCCACAGTCATCAAAGAGATTTAGAGATGGCTTAGGCCAATCTAGAGACACTTTGGGCTTTTCTAGACGAGACCGTGATCGACCCCTATGGGCACGCTGAGTCACTTGATCGCCGATGTTGGCAATGATCGTCGAGATAGAACGGAGTGCCAATATTGTGGCAAATGGCATTCTGGGAGTTGTAGATTCCGTGACCGCTCCTGTTACAAGTGCGGATCAGTCGACCACTTCATTAAAGATTGCCCGAGGTTGTGCGAATGAATGTAGATCGAGTGGGAAACCGGGTGCTACCACCGCTCGGTAGACCATCAAGAAATACAGGCAATGCTAGTGGTGGTCAGAGAGGATCTAGAGATGCTGCGACCAGATCTGAGGCTCGTGCTCCTGCTAGGGCTTATGCTATACACGCACGTGAGGATGCTTCCTCGCCAGATGTTATTACCGTACTTTCACTCTCTTTGATACTAATGTGATTGCTTTGATTGACCTGGTTCCACTCATTCTTATATATGCGAAACCTTAGCATCCAAAGAAGACTTTACCTATTGAGTCTCTCGAGTTCGTAATTCGGTGTCAAATCCCTTGGGTCGTTACGTGCTTGTTGACAAAGTGTGTAAGAAATGCCCCCTAGTAATTCGAGGTTCCTGTTTTCTGGCGGACTTGATGCTTTTGCCGTTCGATGAATTTGATGTTATCCTTGGTCTGGATTGGTTGACCATGCACGATGCGATTGTGAATTGCAAAAGCAAGACTATTGATTTGAGGTGCGCAAATAACGAGATAATCCGAGTTGAGTCTACGGACTTAAAGGGGTTGCCAGCTGTAATATCAGCAATGTTGGCCCAGAAACGTGTAAGAAAGGGGTGCGAAGCATACCTTGCGTATGTACTTGATGATAAGGAGTTAGAAATAAAACCCGAATCTGTGCCGGTGGTTTGTGAATACCCGGAAGTTTTTCCCGAAGAATTACCGGGTTTGCCACCTGTTCGGGAGATAGAGTTTGGTATTGAGCTTGTACTTGAGACTACGCCAATTTCGATAGCTCCGTATCGTATGGCCCCAACCGAGTTAAAGGAATTGAAAGCTCAGTTGCAAGAGTTGACGGATAGAGGTTTCGCTCGACCAAGTTTCTCACCTTGGGGTGCACCAGTATTGTTTGTGAAAAAGAAGGACGGAACCATGAGGTTGTGCATTGACTATCGTCAGCTGAATAAAGTGACGATAAAGAATAAATATCCGTTACCACGTATTGATGATTTGTTTGATCAACTAAAGGGAGCCTCAGTGTTTTCAAAGATAGATTTGAGATCGGGTTACTACCAGTTGCGAATTCGAGATTCGGATGTACCCAAAACTGCTTTCAGAACGAGGTACGGTCATTACGAATTTTTAGTGATGCCGTTTGGGCTCACTAATGCCCCTGCGGTATTTATGGATTTGATGAATCGGATCTTCAGACAGTATTTGGACCAGTTCGTAGTGGTGTTCATTGATGACATCTTAGTCTATTCAAGAGATGAGACCGAACATGCTGAACACCTGAGATTAGTGTTGCAAATACTACGGGATAAGCAATTATATGCTAAGTTCAAGAAGTGTGAGCTCGGTTAAGAGAGGTTAGCTTCTTGGGTCATGTGGTATCTGCGCCGGGTATTCGAGTCGACCGAGCAAAATTTCTCGCCATACTTAATCTGGAAGCCTCAGAAATATTACCGAGGTTCGAGCTTTTTGGGGCTTGCTTGGATACTACCGACGGTTTGTAAAAGGTTTCTCGATGATAGCCACACCCATGACGGCTACTTGAGAAAGATGTTAAGTTCGAATGGACGGAAAAATGTCGAAAAGTTTTGATCAACTGAAAACTTATTTGACTGAAGCTCAATTTTAGAGCAAATTAATCGTGCAAAAAGTTTGTCATCTATAGTGACGCCTCCCTACTTGGGTTGGGTTGTGTATTGATGCAAGAAGGTTGAGTTGTGGCCTATGCGTCGAGACAATTAAAGCCACATGAGAAGAATTATCTGACCCATGATCTCGAATTAGCTGCCATTGTATTCGCCGTGAAAATATGGCGACATTACTTATTTGGTGAGAAGTGCCATGTATTTTCGGATCACAAAAGTCTCAAAATATTTGATGACTCAAAGAGACTTGAATCTACGACAAAGACGTTGGCTCGAGTTGTTAAAAGATTATGAGCTTGTCATTGATTATCACCCGGGAAAGGCTAATGTGGTTGCGGACGCCTTAAGCCAGAAATCACTGTTCGCTTTGTGAGCGATGAATGTACACTTGTCTGTTCTACCCGACAATGTGTTAGTAGCTGAATTAAAAGCCAAACCATTATTGATTCATCAAATTCGTGAAGCTCAGAAAGTCGATGATGAATTGGTTGCAAAACGGGCTGAGTGTGTTCCGAACAAGGAATTGGAGTTTCAAATCGATGATGATGATTGTTTGAGGTTCAGAAGTCGTTTGTGTGTTCCAAGGAATTCGGAACTCATTTCGATGATTCTGAATGAAGCCCATTGTAGCCGAATGTCAATTCACCCGGGGAGTACGAAGATGTACAACGATTTGAAACGTCGGGTTTGGTGGCATGGTATGAAACGAGACATCTCCGACTTTGTTTCGAGATGTTTAATATGTCAACAAGTGAAAGCGGAACATCAAGTGCCTTCAGGGTTACTTCAGCCGACCACGATACCCGAGTGGAAATGGGATCGAGTCACAATGGACTTTGTGTCCGGACTGCCATTGTCAGCAAGTAAAAAGGATGCGATTTGGGTTGTTGTTGATAGACTGACTAAGTCGGCTCACTTTATCCCGTCGTCACGGATTTTCATTGGATAAACTAGCTGAATTGTACGTTTCTCAGATTGTGAGATTACACGGGGTACCGATTTTGTTGTGTCGGATAGAGATCCGAGATTCACCTCGCAATTTTGGAAGAAATTGCAAGAAACTTTGGGTACCAATTTGCATTTCAGCACCGCCTTTCACCCCCAAACTGATGGTCAATCCGAGCGGATAATTCAAATACTTGAGGATATGTTGAGACGTTGCATCCTCGAGTTCAGTGGTTCATGGGAACGGTATTTACCTTTGATTGAATTCGCTTACAACAATAGTTTTCAATCAAGTATTAAGATGGCGCCTTACGAGGCCTTGTACGGGCGTAAATGCCGTACACCATTGTTTTGGACCAAGCTCGGTGAAAGCAAAATTTTCGGGGTAGATTTGATTAAAGATGCTGAACAGAAAGTGAAAGTAATCCGTGAAAATCTGAAGATAGCCTCCGATCGTCAGAAGTCGTACGCGGATCTGAAACGAAAAGACATTGAGTATTAGGTGGGAGATAAAGTGTTTCTTAAAGTTTCGCCTTGGAAAAAGATACTCAGATTTGGGTGCAAGGGCAAATTGAGTTCGAGGTTCATCGGGCCATATAAGATATCCGAACGAGTCGGTCCAGTTGTGTATCGTTTGATTTTACCCCCTGAACTTGAAAACATTCACAACGTCTTTCATGTTTCGATGCTTCGACGTTATAGATCTGATCTGTCGCACGTAATTAGTCCATCAGAGGTTGAAATTCAAGCCGATATGAGTTATGAAGAAGAACCGATTCGTATCCTAGCTCGTGAAGTGAAGGAGTTGCGAAACAAAAGGGTTCCGTTAGTAAAAGTGTTATGGCTCAAACACGGGAAGGAAGAAGCTACATGGGAACCCGAGAATTCTATAAAGGAGCGATACCCAAACCTATTTACGGTAAGATTTTGGGGACGAAAATTTCTTAAGTGGGGAGAGTTGTGACAGCCAAAATTGACCCTAGTCGGGAAGTGATTTGGGACCGCTAAACCGAGTCACCGAAATGTTTGAACGTAATATTTATTGTCTAGAATATGTATTTATGAATGCGTGAAAATTTCAAGCTTCGATTTAATCGATTGCATGTGAATTCAGTTATTAGGACTTGTGTGACACTTTTGAAATGTGATAGGCTAATCTATAAGGACCTAATAGTGCATGTAATTAAAAGGGAGGACTTGCTTGTCAAATTTCCCCCCCTTAATAGCTAGTGGCCAGCCATGACAAGGGATTATGGGCAAAACATGTCATGAAACATGTTGTGTAAGTGTTTCATGTTGGAATAAATAAAATAAGGTGCATGGGTAATAAAAATGAAAAAAAATGTGTGTGAAGGCTTCTCTCCTCCCCATTGCCGTGAGTTGAAGAAAAGAAAAGAAAAAATTTGTTCATCCTTTCATTCTCTCTTGGTGAAAATCCTAAGGAAGAAGGAGGGGGTTTTTGCTTCATGCTTGGTTTGGAAGAGGATTAGGAGGAGGTTTGGCCATACTTGTATCTAGATTAAGGTATGTTTGATGTTGTGCCATGAGATTCATGCATGTTTCTGGTTGCTAACTTGATGTTCTTATTAGCCCATGGTTCAAATCCTTGTTATGTCATGGGGTGGTATTCACCAAGGTGGATTTTGTGTTAATGCCATTGCATGTTAAATATGAAGCTTGCTAATGATACATGTGATGGTGGATTGATGGCTCTTGGACTTTCTTTTAGCATTTTGAGTGAGACATTAAGTTCTTTGTTTAACCATGACCAAGATTGAAATGGTATGGTGTTGTGATGTATTCGGCCATGGTACATCCATAAGTATAAATTATGCTTATTGCATGGTAGGTAAGATTTGTGTTTTGGATTTATGTTCATGTTTAGTCATAATCAACTTTGAGATTCGGCTCTAGCATATATATATATATATATGTTTGCACATGATGTATTGGTATATGTACTATCTCAAGGTATATATTTTCATACGATGATGTTTCGGTTATGAAGTAAATGATTGATGCGTATTGAGTTACAATATGGAATGCGTTAGTTAGTAAAATGTATGCCGTTTATGTGTGGTATTAAGTGTATAATTGGCCTCAACATGGACATGCATATTCGGCCACATGAGGGGGATTAGTGTGCATGCATTCGGTTAGAGGCAAGCATATTGATGCCTATTCTTGGCTTGGAAAATTCGGCTAAGGAGAGTACTAACTAATGTGTTGAGTTTGATTCATGATTTCCGTACATATGTGACTTTAATGTCTAATGAAAATATGTGGGCTAAGTACCTTGAATTCCTCTTTCGATGCTCAAATGATTAAATCAATTTATTTGTTAAATTAAGCTCAAGAGCAAAGGGGAGCTAAATACGATAAAGGGAAGGAAAAAGTGGTCGAGTAGCCATCGGAATCATTCGACAACATCCGAGGTAAGTTCTTGAGTAATAGAGCTTAAATTATGATTTGATTAGATCATGTTTTAAGCAAATCGAAATCATGCTCTTTGTGTGTGGCTATTGAGCCGAAATTGCAAATATGATAAGTAACTTGTGACATCCCTAAATTGACCCTAGTCAGAAAGTGGTTTCGGGACCACTAAACCGAGTCATAATAATAATTAACCATCATAATTGATGCTCATTATATGCATATATGCATGTGTGAAAATTTCATGTTTGGATTTTGTTAATTGTAAGTGAATTTTTATCAAATAGGACTTATGTGAGAAAATTTAGAAATGTGCTAGGCAAATGTAAGGTGGCCTATTAATACATGTGGGAAAGTGTTGTCCTTGCATGTCAAATTAGCCAAAATGAAGCATGATGGCCGGCCATGCTATGAGTGGAAACATGTTGCCAACATGTTTAGTTAGTGGATTATGTAGAAAGAATAAAGAAATGAAAAAAAAAAAGAAAGAGAATAGACCAAAATCTTACCGGTAAATAGACCAAAAACGAGTTGTGGCTTACGCGTCGAGACAACTAAAGCCGCATGAGAGAAACTATCCGACCCATGACCTTGAACTAGCAGCCATAGTGTTCGCCTTGAAGATATGGCGGCATTACTTGTTTGGAGAAAGGTGTCACATTTATTCGGACCACAAGAGTCTAAAATATTTGATGACTCAGAGAGATTTAAACCTGCGACAAAGACGTTGGCTTGAGTTGTTGAAAGACTACGAACTCATCATTGATTATCACCCGGGAAAGGCCAACGTGGTGGCCGATGCTTTAAGTCGCAAGGCACTGTTTGCTTTGAGAGTGATGGATGCTCATCTATCCGTTTCACCCGATGAGGTGCTAGTAGTCGAATTAGAGACCAAACCGTTATTGATTCAACAAGTACTTGAATCTCAGAAGGTCGACGCCGAATTGGTCGCTAAGCGAGCCGAATGTGTTTCGAAGGAGGAATCGAATTTCAGATTGACGACCATGATTGCTTGACATTCAAGGGTCGATTATGTATTCAAGGAATTGAACTTGTTTCGATGATTTTGAACGAGGCTCACGATGAGTCGAATGTCAATCCACCGGGTAGTACTAAAATGTACAATGACCAAACGTCGGTTTGGTGGCATGGTATGAAACGAGACATCTCGACTTTGTTTGAGATGTTTAATATGTCAACAAGTGAAAGCGGAGCATCAAGTGCCATCGGGATTACTTGACCGATCGCGATACCCGAGTGGAAATGGGATCGAGTCACCATGGACTTTGTATCCGGACCGCCATTGTCGACAAGTAAGAAGGATGCGATCGGGTCATTGTTGATAGATGACCAAGTCTGCTCATTTTATTCTGTCGCACGGATTTTTCGTTTGATAAATTGGCGAATTATCGTCTCCCAAATTATTCGATTGCATGGGGTGCCTATTTCTATCGTGTCGGATAGAGACCCAAGATTTACATCGCGATTTTGGAAGAAATTGCAAGAGGCTTTGGGTACCAAGCTGCATTTTAGCACTTTTCATCCCCAAACCGATGGTCAATCCGAACGGATAATTCAAATCTGGAGGATATGTTGAGATGTTGCATCCTTGAGTTTAGTGGTTCATGGGAAAGATATTTGCCTTTGATTGAATTCGCTTACAACAATAGCTTTCAATCAAGTATTAAGATGGCGCTTACGAGGCTTTATACGATCGTAAATGCCGTACCCCATTATTTTGGACTGAACTTAGTGAAGGTAAATTCTTGAGGTTGATTTGGTTAAGGATGCCGAGCAAAAGTTCGAGTAATTCGTGAAAGTTTGAAAGCGCTTGGATCGCCAAAAGTCGTATGCGGATTTGAAAAGAAAAGATATTGAATATCAAGTTGGAGACAAGGTCTTTCTCAAAGTTTCACCTTGGAAGAAGGTGCTTAGATTTGGTCGTAAGGGCAAATTGAGTCCGAGGTTCATCGGGCCATATGAAGTATCCGAACGAGTTGGGCGATCGCATATCGATTAATTTTGCCCCGAGCTCGAAAAGATTCTAACGTTTTTCATGTCTCGATGCTTGACGATATAGGTCTAATCCATCGCACGTAATTGCTCCATCTGAGATTGAGATTCAGCCTAATTTGAGCTATGAAGAGGAACCGGTTCGCATTATGAGGCGTGAAGTAAAAGAATTGCGCAATAGGAAAATCCCGTTAGTGAAGGTGTTGTGGCATAAACACGGAATGGAAGAAGCCACTTGGGAACTTGAAGACTCTATAAAAGAGCGATACCGGAGCCTATTTACCGGTAATCTTTCCTTGGCCTTAATCATCCATCATACATGACACAAATTATGGCCACCTTATCAAAATTTAAAGTTTCTAAGACTCGTGGCTATAGGTTCTAGCATCCCACTCGACGACCACATAGGCCATTTTCACATGGCTTAAAGTTTACAACCCGAGATTCAACAAAACAAAATAGCCTATACATGCCAAATGTTCTCCTAGTTCAACTACGAAGACAATACCAAAAGATTTCCAGCGGTGTGATGACTTCAACGACGGTTCCGAACACGCAACAATACGAGTCCAAAAGACCTAAAATGGGTGACAAGAAAACACCGAGTGAGTTTATAACTCAAGAAGTCATAAGCATTCAACAACCATCCATTGATAAAGTTATCACAACATGAAACAATAAACGAGGCTAGGTACTCATCCATATCGAAACTATACCATAAATCCTCGGACCTTTCGGTTCAATCTCATACCAAGTCATACATCCACATTTCATATTCTATACAATAAGATATTTGAGGCACTTTACACACCAACTCATTCACACTACAATTATACAATTGCAATCATCACATAGATCTAAAGCTTACCAAGCTCAAACCCGAGCATGAACGTATTTCCTAATCGTCATGAGCTCAAGGTACTTACCCGACCCGCTGTCCATGCTCAACTCAATGGAGACACACCCTCCATATATATAGAGTACGCACACACAGTTCTTAATACTCGATTTCGCACACTTAGTGCCATGCGATTTAAGCCCGCACACATAGTGCCATACCCTTCGAGCTCGCACACCCAAAGGTCAGTATATTTCCAGATGCACACTTAGTGCCATATATTTCCAAGACGCACACTTAGTGCCAATCTCGCCACCGTACACACGTATTGCCCACACACTTAGTGCCGAAAGCAAACTTTCTACACATTTCACTATTTCTTTTACATTCAACAATTGTCATCACTCCATAAACATACAATTTCATTTATATATATATAGCATCCCATTAAACACAATTGCATAGATTTTACAATCATTTAAGCAATATCAAACATATGTGCTTAATGACTTACCTTGTTTTGGGTAGAACGGTTCCAATTCGGCTACTCGTTGCTTTCTCCTTTCCTTTGTCCGATTTAGTTCCCCTTTGCTCTTGAGCTAAATCAAACAATTTACCTCTCCATCAAACACAAACATACGGCATTCACATACATTATTATGATTATTGCCGAATACTTAACACAACTAAGCTGAAAATTTACTCAATCTCATCTTAATTTATTGCTACTTATTTATCAAAATTTCCAATACAAGGTATTTAACACCTATGCCCATTTATACCCCATATGGCCGAATGTATGTATATATGTATATATATACAATGTCAACTATAACATCTTTTAAACACCTAATTTCACCTTATGAACACTTAATCAATTTTTTTCCTAATCTAGCATATATTTTCACATCCATTGTATCATCATGTAAAATCACATATAACTCATATAGGGGCAAGGCCGAATTTCAAGGTGTCCATAACCATCCAAAACACAAAATTTAACTATCATGCAAGAAGCATAAACCATGCTCATGAGCATGCCATGGCCGAATACATCACACACCATACTCCTTATAATTTTGGTCATGGTTACACAAAGGACTCAATGCCCTACTCAAGAATACTAAAAAGAAATGTTCAAGAGTAGTCAATCCATCATTGCATGCATCATTAGCAAGCTTCACACTTAGCATGCAATGGCTTCAACACAATATCAACCTTGGCCAAATACCATTTCTATGGCATAACAAGGATTTGAACCATGGCTAATCATGAACATCAAGTTAGCAACTATAACATACATGAATCTCATGACACAACCTTATACATACCTTAATCTTGATGCATGTATAGCCAAATCTCCTTCTAGATCTCTTCTAAACCAAAAAATGGAGCAAAAATCCTATCTTCTTCCTTAGTATTTTCGGCCAAAAAGGAAAGAACAAGGATGAACAAATTTTTTTCTTTGCTTTTCTTTCACTCACGGCACAAAGGGGGGGAAAGGATGAGCAAATTTTGATTTTTTTGTTTCTCTTCCTACATGCTTAATTTTTTATCATTTCCTCATCATCCATTAACAAAACATGTTTCAACATGTTTTCTTTGCCCATAAACCATGTCATGGCGGCCACTAAGCTTCCTTTGGGAAATTTGACATGCAAATCCTTTATTTTTGCATGCATTATCAACTAGTCATCACACATTTCCCCATCATACTTTCAAAGTTTGCTACTAGGTCCCTTCTAGTGAAATTCACATTTATAACCCTAAATCGAAACATCAAAAATGTCACACATGAATTAACACATATCATAGGCATCAAAATAAATTTTAAATTATTTTTATGCCTCGGTTTTGTGGTCCCAAACCACATCCGCCTAGGGTCAATTTTGGGTGTCACAACTCTCCCCACTTAAGAAATTTTCGTCCCGAAAATCTTACCGTAAATAGGTTTGGGTATCGCTCTTTCATAGAGTCTTGAGTTCCTAAGTGGCTTCTTCAATTCGTGTTTATGCCACAACACCTTCACTAATGGGATTTTCTTATTGCGCAACTCTTTTACTTCACGCATCAGAATGCGAACCGATTCCTCTTCATAGCTCAAATTAGGCTGAATCTCAATCTCAGACGGAGCGATTACGTGCGATGGATCAGACCTATATCGTCGAAGCATCGAGACATGGAAAACGTTGTGGATCCTTTCAAGCTCAGGGGGTAAAATTAATCGGTACGCTACTAGTCCAACTCGTTCGGATACTTCATACGGACCGATGAACCTCGGATTCAATTTTCCCTTACGGCCAAATCTAAGCACCTTCTTTCAGGGTGAGACTTTGAGAAATACCTTGTCTCCAACCTGATATTCAATGTCTTTCTTTTTCAAATCCGCATACGACTTTTGGCGATCCGAAGCAGCCTTCAAACTTTCACGAATTACTTGAACTTTTTGCTCGGCATCCTTAACCAAATCAACCCCGAAGATTTTTCCTTCACTAAGTTCAGTCCAGAATAGTGGGGTGCGGCATTTACGTCCGTATAAAGCCTCGTAAGGCGCCATCTTAATACTTGATTGAAAGCTATTGTTGTAAGCGAATTCAACCAAAGGTAAATACCGTTCCCATGAACCACTAAACTCAAGGATGCAACATCTCAACATGTCCTCGAGTATTTGAATTATCCGTTCGGATTGACCATCGGTTTGGGGGTGAAAGGCGGTGCTGAAATGCAACTTGGTACCCAAAGCTTCTTGCAACTTCTTCCAAAATCGCGAGGTAAATCTCGGATCTCTATCTGACACGATGGAAATAGGCACCCCGTGTAATCTCACAATCTGAGAAACGTACAATTCGGCTAGTTTGTCCATTGAAAAATCCGTACGTACGGGGACAAAGTGAGCCAACTTAGTCAATCTATCTACAACGACTCAAATCGCATCCTTCTTACTTGCTGATAATGGCAGTCCGGATACAAAGTCCATTGTGACTCGATCCCATTTCCACTCGGGTTTCGTAATCGGCTGAAGTAATCCTGAAGGCACTTGATGCTCTGCTTTCACTTGTTGACATATTAAACATCTCGAAACAAAGTCGGAGATGTCTCGTTTCATACCATGCCACCAAAACTGACGTTTCAAATCGTTGTACATCTTCGTACTCCCCGGGTGGATTGCCATTCGGCTACAATGGGCTTCGTTCAGAATTATCGAAATAAGTTCCGATTTCTTTGGAACACACAGATGACTTCTGAACCTCAAACAATCGTCATCATCTATTTGAAACTCCGATTCCTTGTTCGGAACACACTCAGCCCGTTTTGCGACCAACTCATCGTCAACTTTCTGAGCTTCACGAATTTGATGAGTCAACAATGGTTTGGCCTTTAATTCGGCTACTAACACATTGTCGGGTAGAATAGACAGGTGTACATTCATCGCTTGTAAAGCAAACAGTGATTTTCCAGCTTAAGGCGTCCGCAACCATATTAGCCTTTCCCGGGTGATAGTCAATGACGAGCTCATAATCTTTTAACAACTCGAGCCAACGTCTTTGTCGCAGATTTAAGTCTCTTTGAGTCATCAAATATTTGAGACTTTTGTGATCCGAATACACATGGCACTTCTCACCAACTAAGTAATGTCGCCATATCTTTAAGGCGAATACGATGGCAGCCAATTCGAGATCATGGGTCGGATAATTTTTCTCATGTGGCTTTAATTGCCTCGATGCATAGGCCACAACTCGACCTTCTTGCATCAATACGCAACCTAACCCAAGTAGGGAGGCGTCACTATAGATGACAAACTTTTGCCGATTCGGGTTGCACTAGAACGGGGCTTCACCAAATAAGTTTTCAGTTGATCGAAACTTTTCGACATTTCTCCGTCCATTCGAACTTAACATCCTTTTGGAGTAGCCGTCATTGGCGTGGCTATCATTGAGAAACCTTTACAAATCGTCGGTAATAACCGCAAGCCCCAAAAAGCTCCTAACTTCGGTAACATTCCTTGGTGGTTTCCAATCGACTATGGTCGAAATTTTGTTCGGGTCCACCGACACCGATCACGGACACCACGTGCCCCAAAAGCTAACCTCTTTCAACCAAAATTCACATTTATTGAACTTTGCGTATAATCGCTTATCTCGTAAGATTTGCAACACTAGCCTCGGTGTTCAAAGATGTTCGATTTCATCTCGAATAGACCAAAATGTCATCGATAAATACAACTACGAACCGATCCAAGTATGGCCTGAAAATTCTATTCATTAAATCCATAAATACCACGGGGGCATTAGTGAGCCCAAACGGCATCACCAAGAATTCGTAGTGACCGTACCTCGTTCTAAAAGCGGTTTTGGGTATGTCCGATTCTGGACCCTCAACCGATAGTACCCGACCTCAAATCTATCTTTGAAAACACCGAGGCTCCCTTTAATTGATCAAACAAATCATCAATTCGTGGCAACGAATATTTATTCTTTATCGTCACTTTATTGAGTTGGCGATAGTCGATGCACAACCTCATGCTTCCGTCCTTCTTTTTCACAAACAATACCGGTGCGCCCCATGGAGAAAAACTCGTCGAGCGAAACCTCTATCCGTCAATTCTTGCAATTGAACCTTCAATTCCTTTAACTCCGTTAATGCCATACGATACGGAGCTATTGAGATTGGCATAGTACCGGTACAACCGATGTCAATTCCACTTCTCGAACCGGTGGCAATCCCGGTAACTCCTCCGGAAAAACATCTGAATACTCACAAACCACTGGTACTGATTCGAGTTTCTTTTCCGTCTCTGTACTTTCAAACACATACGCAAGGTATGTTTCACAACCCTTTTTCACATATCTCCGAGTGGTCATAGAAGATATTATCGCTGGCACTCCTTTTAAATCAGTAGACTCGACTCGGACTACCTCATTATTTGCACTCCTCAAATCAATGGTTTTCCTTTTGCAGTCCACCTTTGCATCATGTACGATCACCAATCCATACCAAGAATAACATCGAATTCATCAAATGGTAGAAGCATCGGATCGGTAGGAAAACAGATTCTCGAATTATTAGGGGCATCTCTTGTACACTTTATCAACGAGTACGTATTGACCCAAAGGGTTTGACACTCGAATTACGAACTCAGTAGACTCAACAGGTAGAGTCTTACTAGATGCTAAAGTTTCACATACATATGAATGAGTAGAGCCGGGGTCAATCAATGCAATCACACTAGTATCAAAGAGAGTAAAAGTACCAGTGATAACGTTAGGGGAGGATGCCTCCTCACGTGCGCGGATGCCATATGCTCTAGCAGGAGCACGGGTCTCGGATCGAACAGCCGTATCAGTGGCTCCTCTCTGATTACCACCCCCACCTCCTGAAATCCTCGGGGGTCTACCTCTAGCCGTCGCCCCACTAGATCTTGCACCTTGCATCTTATTCTTCTCATCTAGCTCCGTGCAATCTCTAATGAAGTGGTCCTTCGAACCACATCCGTAACAGGCCCTATTAACAGACTTACCCCAACATTCACCTAGGTGTCGTCTTCCACATTGGGGGCATTCAGGTTTCTCTTGACGATTATTGCCCACACTAGCTATCGAAGTAGCTCGGGAGTCCGTCGATGGTCGGGCTCTGATGGAAATTCCCGCAGTCGCCCTCGACTTACTAGTGCCCTCCCTGAATTTCTTTACGGTCGAGAATAGAGCTTTACTCGCTGATCTTTTACGATAATCTCTTGCTTCAAATTCAGCCTTCTTCTTCTCCTTTCCAAGTTCTTCCGCCTTGCAGGCTCGTTCGACTAGTGTTACGAACTCCTTTATCTCCAAAATTCCCACTAGTAACTTTAACTCTTCATTCAATCCTTCTTCAAATCTTTTGCACATAGCAACCTCATCAGCCACACACTCCCGGGCATACCGATCGAGTCTTACGAACTCATGTTCGTATTCGACATCTTGTCATACGGCCTTGCTTGAGCTCCAAAAATTCCTTACGCTTCGATCGATGAACTGTTGACTAATATATTTCTTTCAAATTCGTTTGAAAGAAATCCCAAGTAACTTGTTCCTTTGGGACTATGGAAATCAAGGTCCTCCACCAATAGTAGCCCGAGTCTCGCAACAAGGATATAGCACACTTAAGACATTCATCGGTGTGCATGACAGTTCATCGAACACTCTAATGGTGTTATCAAGCGAACTTCGGCCCTTCGGCATCATCAAGAACTATGGCATTAAACTCCTCGCCCCACGCTTCCTAATCAAGTCCACGGTGGTTTACTCAGCCTCACGGGATCGATGAATCGGAGGCATTGCGGGCTCTTGGGGTGGAGTATTTAAATTCGGAATGGTTGGACAGTAGGGTTGGTTCGGGCATATTCGCGACCCACTCATTCATCATGGTGAAGAAGGCTTGTTTCGCCCCTTCATTTTGATTATTCGCGGATGGTGAGGCTCAACAGCGGCGTCCCTTGCGCGGAGCAGCCGCTACACTTTCAACATCATCCGCCAAGGGTCTCTCTATCTCGGGTTCCATCGCTAATCAAAACAAAAATTTCAACAGTCAGAAGTCATCACATTATTAAGCACTAACAATTTGGCACGTATAGCTAGACTCACACGCTCTATGGTAGTCCTAGAACCGACTAAACCATAGCTCTGATACCAATTAAATGTAACACCCCGAGCCCGTGACCGTCGCTGGTGTCGGACACGAGGGGTTAACGGGCCAAATCCTCTCAAAGTACCAACCAATTTGGCATTTCCAGACAGGCTGGAAAACTACGTCACTGTCGCCTTAAAAATCATATCTCGAGTTCCAAAACTCAGAAACTGATTCCGTAAATTTTCCCTGAATTTAGACCCATATATCCATCTATGGATTTATTTCTAGAATTTTTGGTCAGGTCAATTAGTACAGTTTATTAGTTAAACTCACCCATGTTACAGGGGTCGACTACACTGACCTTCGCATGTTACAACTTAAATATCTCTCTGTACAGGGCTTTAATACTGGTGCCGATTGTTTCTAATGAAACTAGACTCAAAATGGAATCTGCACATATAAGGCATGACTTCAAATTCTTTCTGGATAATTTATAGTAAATTTTCAAAGTTGCAACAGGGGACCCAGAAACCGTTCTGGCCCTGTCTCACGAGAACTTTAATATCTCTAAGTATACTGCTCATATGGTCGTTTCGTTTCGTCCATATAAAAATAGATTCATCAAGGTTCAATTTCATAATTTATTCACTATTTAATTCTACTTATACTATTTTTAGTGATTTTTCAATCTCATCTCACTGCTGCTGTCCGCAACAGTTACTGCAGTAGACTATGCCAATTTCATGAATCTTTCCTTGGCCTTAATCATCCATCATACATGACACAAATTATGGCCACCTTATCAAAATTTAAAGTTTCTAAGACTCGTGGCTATAGGTTCTAGCATCCCACTCGACGACCACATAGGCCATTTTCACATGGCTTAAAGTTTACAACCCGAGATTCAACAAAACAAAATAGCCTATACATGCCAAATGTTCTCCTAGTTCAACTACGAAGACAATACCAAAAGATTTCCAGCCGGTGTGATGACTTCAACGACGGTTCCGAGCACGCAACAATACGAGTCCAAAAGACCTAAAATGGGTGACAAGAAAAGACCGAGTGAGTTTATAACTCAGTAAGTCATAAGCATTCAACAACCACCCATTGATAAAGTTATCACAACATGAAACAATAAACGAGGCTAGGTACTCATCCATATCGAAACTATACCATAAATCCTCGGACCTTTCGGTTCAATCTCATACCAAGTCATACATCCACATTTCATATTCTATACAATAAGATATTTGAGGCACTTTACACACCAACTCATTCACACCACAATTATACAATTGCAATCATCACATAGATCTAAAGCTTACCAAGCTCAAACCCGAGCATGAACGTATTTCCTAATCGTCATGAGCTCAAGGTACTTACCCGACCCGCTGTCCATACTCAACTCGATGGAGACACACCCTCCATACATATAGAGTACGCACACACAGTGCTTAATACTCGATTTCGCACACTTAGTGCCATGCGATTTAAGCCCGCACACATAGTGCCATACCCTTGAGCTCGCACACCCAAAGGTCAGTATATTTCCAGCATGCACACTTAGTGCCATATATTTCCAACACGCACACTTAGTGCCAATCTCGTCACCGTATACACGTTGCCCACACACTTAGTGCCGAAAGCAAACTTTCAACACATTTCACTATTTCTTTTACATTCAACAATTGTCATCACTCCATAAACATACAATTTCATTTACATATATATAGCATCCCATTAAACACAATTGCATAGATTTTACAATCATTTAAGCAATATCAAACATATGTGCTTAATGACTTACCTTGTTTTGGGTAGAACGGTTCCAATTCGGCTACTCGTTTGCTTTCTCCTTTCCTTTGTCCGATTTAGTTCCCTTTGCTCTTGAGCTAAATCAAACAATTTACCTCTCCATCAAACACAAACATACGGCATTCACATACATTATTATGATTATTGCGAATACTTAACACAACTAAGCTGAAATTTACTCAATCTCATCTTAATTTATTGCTACTTATTTATCAAAATTTCCAATACAAGGTATTTAACACCTATGCCCATTTATACCCCATATGGCCGAATGTATGTATATATGTATATATATACAATGTCAACTATAACATCTTTTAAACACCTAATTTCACCTTATGAACACTTAATCAATTTTTTTTCCTAATCTAGCATATATTTTCACATCCATTGTATCATCATGTAAAATCACATATAACTCATATAGGGGAAAGGCCGAATTTCAAGGTGTCCATAACCATCCAAAACACAAAATTTAACTATCATGCAAGAAGCATAAACCATGCTCATGAGCATGCCATGGCCGAATACATCACACACCATACTCCTTATAATTTTGGTCATGGTTACACAAAGGACTCAATGCCCTACTCAAGAATACTAAAAAGAAATTTTCAAGAGTAGTCAATCCATCATTGCATGCATCATTAGCAAGCTTCACACTTAGCATGCAATGGCTTCAGCACAATATCAACCTTGGCCAAATACCATTTCTATGGCATAACAAGGATTTGAACCATGGCTAATCATGAACATCAAGTTAGCAACTATAACATACATGAATCTCATGACACAACCTTATACATACCTTAATCTTGATGCATGTATAGCCAAATCTCCTTCTAGATCTCTTCTAAACCAAAAAAAATGGAGCAAAAATCCTATCTTCTTCCTTAGTATTTTCGGCCAAAAAGGAAAGAACAAGGATGAACAAATTTTTTTCTTTGCTTTTCTTTCACTCACGGCACAAAGGGGGGGAAGGATGAGCAAATTTTTGATTTTTTTGTTTCTCTTCCTACATGCTTAATTTTTTTATCATTTCCCTCATCATCCATTAACAAAACATGTTTCAACATGTTTTCTTTGCCCATAAACCATGTCATGGCCGGCCACTAAGCTTCCTTTGGGGAAATTTGACATGCAAATCCTTTATTTTTGCATGCATTATCAACTAGTCATCACACATTTCCCCATCATACTTTCAAAGTTTACTACTAGGTCCCTTCTAGTGAAATTCACATTTATAACCCTAAATCGAAACATCAAAAATGTCACACATGAATTAACACATATCATAGGCAACAAAATAAATTTTAAATTATTTTTATGCCTCGGTTTTGTGGTCCCGAAACCACATCCCGTCTAGGGTCAATTTTGGGCTGTCACATCCTCTCCCTCCCTTTAGGCTACGGCAATGGAGGACAAAGATCAACCAATTTTTGATTCAATTTCCTCTATGACCCAATGCACATACCTTGGATTTTTAGTTTGCTATCTTGCTGAAATCCTCAAAGCATATTTCTTCTTTCTTTCTCCAACATTCGGCAAGAACAAGGTGAGAATGTATGGCTTTCCTTTCTTTTATTTTTTCTAATACTTATTTCCTATTATAAAACCATGTAGTCATTATAATATTAATACAAAATGCATATTTTTTGTATCCCATACCATCATGGCCGCCACTTCCTCTAGAGTGGGGAATTTGACATGCAAGTACAATTATTTTGCAACATGCATAAATAGGCCACTTACATTTGCCTAGCACATTTCTAAATTTTCTCACATAAGTCCTATTTAATAAAATTCACTCACAATTAACAAAATTCAAACATGAAAATTTCACACATGCATATGTACATATAATGAGCATCAAATATGACAGCTAATTATTTTTATGACTCGGTCTTGTGGTCCCGAAACCACTTTTCGACTAGGGTCAAATTAGGGTGTCACAACTCTTCCCCTTTAGGATTTTCGTCCCCAAAATTTCTACCGATGCATAGTTTAGGATAACGTCCTCTTATTGAATTATATTCATATAAACATTAGCTCATCGATAGCAATTGTAATTCATTATTGATTTCAGATCGATCTATAAAATCATTTTCTTATCTTAAAACAAATACATAAACATTTCTACAAGTATGCACATATTAACATGTATAATTCACATCATCAACCCACATTTTCATTCATGTATAAGTCAGTAACTTTGACCGAAAGTACACATATACTCAAACATCCCAATAAATATCCTTTATAACTCCATCATATCTCACTATTCAACCTCACCTATTTCCAACAGAAAATCAACTTCCACATACCGAACATTGAATTCATTTAGCACATTTAATCACATTAACGATACCAGATACAACCGATTTGGCATAAAGCCTCATATAGTATACCGGCATGGGATTTATTTTAGCACATAACCCATATATCCAAAATTATCAGATTCATCAAAAACTCTTACAGACTTTCAAATGTCGAACTTAATCGAAATAATTTCTTGAATATGATTAACAAAAAAATAGGGGTCATTCAGCAATAGCACATATGGCTCTTACAATGCCATATCCTAGATATGGTCTTACATATGCTCACATATCGAGCCGATGCCATGTCCCAGACATGGTCTTACACATTATCTCAAATCAATGCCTTTGTCCCAGACGAGGTCTTACTTGAATTCCATTTTACACACTTAGTGCCCACTGACCGATCTCGCACTCATAGTGCTCGGTTAAAGGGATTTACACACACACAATGCCTCCAATCATTCACACACATAGTGCTCTTATTCATTCGTCATTACAAATTGAAATGACTTAACCAAGTCGATAAACATCATGTATGTACACTTTTAAACATATCATCTCATTTAAATTTGAATTCGTATAGTAATGAACACTTAAACTTTGCTCAAATTACCGGCACGAAGCCTACTAGGCACGAAGGCCCGAATACACGTCACCAGCATGATTGCTCTTCGGGACCTAGCCCGGATACATCACTAGCACGAATGCTCTTCGGAACTTAATCCGGATACATCACTAGCACGAATGCTCTTCGGAATTTAGCCCGGATATATCATTAGCACGAATGCTCTTCGGAATTTAGCCCGGATATATCATTAGCACGAATACTCTTCGAACTTAGTCCGGATACATCATTAGCACGAATGCTCTTCGGAACTTAGTCCGGATACATCATTAGCACGAATGCTCTTCGGAACTTAGTCCGGATACATCATTAGCACGAATGCTCAATTCTCATGTACATATACACATATAGCAATACACATTAGTATATCATTTACATTACTTGATTACAAACACAACATGCCTATCGACCATTCAACTTCCAGTTCCATAGCCACATACAAAAATCACATTTATAGTCATAACACTCTTTCAAAATTGCATCACTTATACCCTTAATTCAATCCGAATCGAAATTCAAATACGAGTACATGATATGTACCTGATCAACTTAATAATTTAGGCATATCTAAGTGAAGTTATATCGCAAATTCTCATAGTCAGAAGCTTGCTACAGCTCGATCGGGATCAAGATTCATTACAATACAAAGAACCACCTTTTAATAGTCAAAATCATCACACTATCATTTTATCACTTTATGGCATGTATAAATAGACTCACGCGTGCTACGTTAGTCCTAGAATCGACTAAACCGTGGCTCTGATACCAATAAAATTGTAACACCCCGTACCCGAGTCCGCTGCCGGAGTCGGACACGAGGGGCTAACGGCTTAAACCATTCACTTTCGCAGTCCATTTAAAATTTTCCAGGCAAGCTGGTTACTGCATCACTGTTGCTTTAAAAATCATATCTTAAGTTCCAAAACTCGAAAACCAGTTTCGTAATTTTTCCCTGAAACTAGACTCATATATGCATCTACAAATTTTTTTCTAGAATTTTTGGTCGGGCCAATTAGTACAGTTTATTAGTTAAAGTCTCCACTGTTACAGGGTGCGACTACACTGACCTTCATGCATTACGACCTGGATATCTCCCTGTACAGGGCTTCAATACTGATGCCATTTGTTTCTATAGAAACTAGACTCAAAGAGGAATCTATACAAATATGGCATGACTCATAATCATCTCTGGTTAATTTACAATGAATTTCCAAAGTTAGAACAGGGAATCCAGAAACCGTTCTTGCCCTGTTTCACGAAAACCTAAATATCTCTTAACATACAACTCATATGACCATTTTGTTTCTTCCATATGAAAGTATATTCATCAAGGTTCATTTAGATAATTTATTCACTATTAAATTCCATTCCTACTATTTATAGTGATTTTTCACATCCACATCACTGCAGCTGTCAACCTCTGTCCTTAAGGTAGATTTTATCTACTTCATAATTTCCTTGATTCAACTAGCCCTTCTAGCATACATGGCACAAAAGATGATCACGATTAACCATTCCAAAGGCTAATCGATTCCAAACATTTCCACATCTCTTAATGAACAACATACAAAATGATTATGATACCATGCCAAAGTGTATACAAGCCATTTTCGCATGGCTATCCAAATTTATACAAAATCAAAGGGTCTATGACCAACAAATGAAAGAGTAGTCCTATACATTAACCAAAATATCGTCTCACTACTAGCCTATTCTATACATGCCATAAGATATTCCAAAACATAGCAGTACCAAACAGTGGATAGTGATAGTGTGACTAGTTCTTGACGATCCCGAGCACTGTAGCTTCAAGAATGAGACCTATAAGGCGGAGGAAACAGAGTAAACGGAGTAAGCATTACAATGCTTAGTAAGTTTTAAGCAAGGTCAACAGATAACAATCAAATTATAACATAGTTGTTCGTATTTTATTTCACTCTTCCTTCGGGCATACCATCCCTTTACCGAATATGCACATATCATCATATACAATAGGCAGATAAACTCTCACATAAAAGTGAGCTCATGTGACATAGATATATCGTATGATTTCACATAACCTCTCACACTAATCCGATGTCACATAATCATAGGAATAGTCCCATAGATTGCTCTCGTATGCATCATAAATAAACTTGGAGTACATACCTGTTTAACCTTTCGCATTGCGTATATTTATAAGCAATTCTTATTACGAAGTCTTACCCGGACATAATCTCCACACGTAGTCATCGGGTCTCACCCGGAACATATTTCTAAGTTTCATGTACACTTAATCACATGTTACAACATTCACATTAGCCATTCGGCTTTACCACATATATATATACACTTTCACATTCATCACGTCGGCCATTAGGCCTTATCACATATATATACATTTTCACATTCATCACATCGGCCATTAGGCCTTATCACATATATATACATTTTCACATTCATCACACCGGCCATTAGGCCTTATCACATATATATATATATTTTCACATTCATCACACCGGCCATTAGGCCTTATCACATATATATACATTTTCACATTCATCACATCTGCCATTAGGCCTTATCACATATATATACATTTTCACATTCATCACATCGGCCATTAGGCCTTATCACATATATTATTATGTACAGACTTGGTATTGACCGAATCTACATCAATCATTTTCCAACGAATAATTCAATTTCACGGCATACTATCATTTCATATTCGAATACTCATAAACTTACAATTTCACAAATTTTGATATCAAAGATCCATCTAACACCCATGTATCATTTTACAATATCACAATTTAGAATTCAAGTATGGGATCAATCAATAGCTTATGAGCAACTAAAACAAGTTTTTATCCATGTTTACAACAAAATCACATATTCGCTACGAGCTGTTTTCTTGAGCAATGGTCACTAAATTATTTATACCCGGAGCTACAAGACTCCAAATCACTTGCCGTTAATTTTCTCAGAATATAGACTCATATATCTTCCATCCATGAAATTTTCAGAATTTTGGTTTGGCCAATCAATACCAGATTTTTCTTAAAATTTCCCCTGTTTCACTGTTTAACTAATCTGACCACTCTTCGCTACGAATCAAATTTTTCATTGTACAGAACTCATAATGTGTTCTATTTGATTCCATTTGTAACTAGACTCATTAAGGAGTCTAAGCATATAAATATTATCTTATAACCATTTTTGTACAAATTATAATGATTTTCCAAAAACAAAACAGGGGATTTCGGAGTCATTCCGACACTGTCCCGCACAACTTTAAATATCTCTTTATAGGAAATTTCTTTGCTTCCACGGTCTCTTTTATAAGTAACTAGACCAACTAAGCTTTGATTACATATTTTATTCAGCCTATAATTCCACACCAACAATTTATAGTGATTTTCTAAAATCACATTACTGCTACTGTCCAAGCAAATTATTACAATTTGCTCTTAAATTTCCAAGTCCAAACACTTATGAACTTACCATTTGGGTTTAAGACATATCATGGCCACATCATATCTTATTAAATCAACTCATTATGTCCTATTATGATTGAATTTACTCAACATTTAATCACTTAAAACTTACCTCAAAAGTGGTCGACGACTAGATATCCACGGCTATTCGTTTACTTCCTCTTTTCCCCTATCCGACTTTGATCCTCTTTGCTCTTAAGCTTAATTAAAACGATAGATTTGCTTAAGTACTTAACCAATATTATTCACTTAACAATCACATTTGGCAATCACATATCGATACTTTATTCAAACTAATATTTTTATAAATATTTACAAAGTGATTAATCAAATCAACACCGGATATCAAATTCAAGACAACTACATAAGTCACACAATAATGCCAAACACTTATGTATGCTAATACCATGTAATAGTTCGCTTATGAAACTAACTTTTATGACATAAACGAGTGTCTTATCATGGTAACTGAATACTTACAACCAAATGCATATATTTTATACTTACCAACGAACACAGACCACAACCAAATTTTCAATTACCTTATTCCAATCGTTTTGTCTTATAACATATAATTCAACTAATACATCAAACCAATTCAATATATGCATATATTCGTAAGTGTCGAATCACAATGTAGCTCATAAATATAATTCATGTCATCCATCTCATAACCGAATGTCATTAACTTAATCACATTCGAACACGATATATATCATTGAACGCTAGTTCACATATTACTAACCGTATTAAACACAACAACCAATTCATATATGTTTTACCTATACAAAACCTTAGCCGAACCGATTAAACATGCTATGAAAATGTATACACATAATGATCATTACATCAACCATTTCCCATCTAATACCAAAACATATAACATCCATATACCAAGCTTACCAAAACAAACTACTATGAGTTTCAAGCTTATTGACCGAATCTCAAACCTCAAAATTCTAAGTTTAATCTATGGGACAAGTAGAGTTTGAACTAATCATCTCAAACATGCATAGATTTTCAAGAATCGTTCAACACATACCTTACTCTAGCCATCTTCTAAGCCAAAAATCAAAGCAACCAAACTTTCCTCTCCCTCCCTTTAGGCTACGGCAATGGAGGACAAAGATCAACCAATTTTGATTCAATTTCCTCTATGACCCAATGCACATACCTTGGATTTTAGTTTGCTATCTTGCTGAAATCCTCAAAGCATATTTCTTCTTTCTTTCTCCAACATTCGGCAAGAACAAGGTGAGAATGTATGGCTTTCCTTTCTTTTATTTTTTCTAATACTTATTTCCTATTATAAAACCATGTAGTCATTATAATATTAATACAAAATGCATATTTTTTGTATCCCATACCATCATGGCCGCCACTTCCTCTAGAGTGGGGAATTTGACATGCAAGTACAATTATTTTGCAACATGCATAAATAGGCCACTTACATTTGCCTAGCACATTTCTAAATTTTCTCACATAAGTCCTATTTAATAAAATTCACTCACAATTAACAAAATTCAAACATGAAATTTTCACACATGCATATGTACATATAATGAGCATCAAATATGACAGCTAATTATTTTTATGACTCGGTCTTATGGTCCCGAAACCACTTTTCGACTAGGGTCAAATTAGGGGTGTCACAAAGGCACACAAGTACCACAATATGCTATTTAATTCATGCCAATTTCACATTCTCAATTCACCTAAATGGTCACTTTCATTTATGCATCACTTTGCCTAAAATCACAAGCATACCAATTCTCAATTATCAACTATTTGATACTCAAATTACCAATTCACGAACAGCCTTCCACTACAAGCATTTACATAGCAATTACCAAATGCATAACAAAGGCCATTTGCATATATATATATATATATATATATATACACAACCAAATCAACCTAAATAAGCCAAAATATATATAACTAACCATTCATCAATTACAAGCCAACTCAAATGGCTAAATCCATTACTAACATATATCAAAATGACCATAGATCCTATACATGCCATATAACCAAATACATAAGTTCAAAAGTGCCAAAGTGAAAGCTTGATAGTGTGATGAGATCTCCGACGATTCCAAATCCGAGCTAGCTTTGATAAACACTATAAAACACAGAAAAGTAAATAGAGTAAGCTATAAAACTTAATAAGCTCGTATAGTTAATAAGTAAAGCTCACCATTCATTCACAAATCAAGTTGTATGAACATAATTTATTGCAAAATCATTAAATTATGAGGTTAACATATATTTAATCACATAAGTAACTATAAACTCACAACTTTCATAGATTCAATAATCATAAAGTTTTCGTACATATATGTACTGATACATATCTATTTCTCACCATTTCATATCCTTGATATACCCATTGAACCATTTGGAATACTATCAGATGCTTGGGAATCTCGCACCCTAAGTGCCAATACATAGCTAAAGCTATCTAAATGTCATATCTCATGTAATGCTCACTCTCGAGCTATCAATGGGTTTGCTCACACAAGCTGACGGTCATGACTTAGTTACACGATGCTGCTCACACAAGCTGATAAGAATGCACAACACATGCCGGATAACTCAGCCACCGGTAGGACGTACGGACCAGCACCCAAATCACATAACCCTAATGACATGTCATTTGTATCCTAATCTATTCCTAAGGTTCAACTAGGATTTCTCATTTTTGAATCTTTGTCAAACATTTTCGTACCATCGTATTCATCAACAATTTAAATATAAACCATGTAACACCCTGAATTTTGGGCCTAAAAGTATTAGGTCTTGAGTATGGAAACAGTTAGGAAGTTGCTCATAGATATTTAGTTGTGCAAGGAAGTGACACAAATGTATGTTTGGCTTAGTGGTTGTGTACTCTAGAAGTGTCTGGGAAGCCATGGGTTCAAGCCTTGGCTTCCACAAAATTTTGCTTTTTAAGGATAAAACCCCTATCTTTGGCCAGTAGGGTTATAAGTTTATTTTGGTAAAAACATGACAGAATGGGCCTGCTGGTCTAGTGGTCAGTGGAGTGTGGAGTGTCCTAGTGGTCTGAGGTTTGAATCCCTGTTTGTGCAAATAGAGGTTGTTTTTGCTACTAGCCGTAGGAGGAAGTTGTGTTTGACCGAAACACTAACAGTTTGAACAGGTTTGAATGGATTGGTTGTTAGCCGAATCTAAGCAGATAGTGGGGAGAAAATTGTGGAGGAAATAGGGGATTTTGAGTGGTTTGAAGGTGTTGTGCCGAAATTGGACTATAGGCACACAGAGTTTCAGCTGAGGTTGGCTACTTTATTACAAGTTCTGGTTTTTTGTTTACTTCGGGGTTTTTTTGCTTGGTGGTCGAATATGATAGAGTTCTTTAGGGTAGTTTGTGCTTTGTTACTTTGTTTTTGGCAATCAATTCAGCTTTTGTTTCCTTCTTTTTTTGTGTGTGTTGGGCGAACTCTTTCTTTTTCCCCCTCTTTCGCAACTGTGCTTTTTATTGGATCGATTGTTTCTTGCCCTCTCCCTTTCTTCATTATAACTATTGTAGCCGAATATCCTATTGCCCTCTTCTATTCTTTTGGGTTGCTAATGCTGGAATGCCGGTACCCCCAAGGCGCAGTGAAAAAATAAAATTTCGGCAATCCAATCATGGATCCATGTACGAGGAACGAATCGAGAAAATTGAAATAATGAAAATGGTTTTGAAATTACCGAAACTTCAATCTGAGTAGACAGCGACGCCTCAGCAACGAGAATTCCGAACCACTATCGAACCAAGTTGCAACTTTTCAGATGCCAACCTCTACGTAGTCCACCCAATTAACAATGAACGGAAGAAGTCCCCAAAACAATTTTAGAGATTTCTTTATTTTGACGGTTGCTAGACCACTCCAAAAAAACTAGGTTTTCTTTTTAGGGTTATTATCTATATATATAACTCCCCTTTTAAATTTGGTATATTTATATTGAATATTTTAAAATAAATAAATAAATATAATAATGTTTTAACTGAAAATTATATTTACATTAATTATAACAAAGATTTGATAAACTATATTTATTTAAATTTATATACTGAACCAACTTCATATATTAATAGAATTATGTTCTCATTATGTGTACAACATTCTTGTACATATAATATGTTCGATATTTGATTGCCCAATTAAATTAATTCTATAATTAATTTAATGCATGTGACAACCAAAAACAATACCAACTATGTTTTATTCCGATCATCTCAACCATATGGTGTGACCCTGTAGGCTCTTGTAACGTTAGCACTAATACTAGAATGATTCTAATGTTACATACAATGAGTGGCATCTAGCAATGCATCATTTCTATCTAAGTTACAAGAAGTCATGATTCGACATAACCTTTTGTGATTTATCTTTCATGCATTAATCCTTAAGTCCTTTATCTTTGGAATGAACACAAGTCATGGAATAGTCACACTTGAATAGTACATCTCATGTTTCTTGATATCTTGAGTAGACTATGATGTACAAATAAGTATGACATCTCATATCAACTTATTTGAGCATGGCCATGCATTTCTAGTCTCACTCAATCAAGTTGCCTAAGATATTACTCCCTTTATGTAGGAGGGACCTATTCTATATTGATCAACCATATCCCTCTACACAGATTGTGGTATATCCAACATCAGCCTTTATAGAACAACCAGTTACGGTGTACATTTGATTGTATCAAAATATACAACTCACAATGTTAGGATAATGATGATCTCAAGTCTGAGGATCATATACATATTAATCACTATGAGTAATGTTGTGACAATTACATAATAATCCAAGAAACATACTCATAGCGGGTCAGTCCAATATGTTGTTCTCTAACACACATATTCATGCATTGATTTTGACACTTCATATCAATGACAACTCTTTATCATCAATCAACTACATGTTAGTCTGAATGCATTATTGTTGTCCTAGTCAACAATAATACTTGACTAAGGATCTTTTAAGAACAATCATATTATTCTCAAGACATTATTATAAAACAGTTTATTTATACATATAGAAAGAAAAATTGAAATAATAATGGAAATGCCTTATATTAAAACATGATAAATAAAGTATGTTATTACAACCATCTCATGATTGATCTTTGGGCATACTCTTATAGCTAGCCTTTGACTTAAGACCGAACATTTTCTCCTTCGCTCTTCCAATCGGTTGTTGTTTCTCGGTAGAATACCATTCTTCTCCTCTCATTCAGTTTCCATTAATCACCATTTCTCTTGTTGGTTCATTTAGTCGAAAACACCATCTCCCTTAAGTCAATTGTTGGTGTTTTATTTTTAGTTTGTAGGAGTGCTCTGTCGATCGATAAGTGCTCATATTTCCCTTTTTGCTTCTGTCTACCATTGAGATCTTTTCTTTTGAACATCTCTTTCTTTCTGCTGATTGTTGATAGGGGAAAGCGATTGTTACACTTCAACTCTATTTACTCTCTGTAGTTTCGGCATTGGGTGAGTGTGGCTGATTGTACTTTTTTTTGTATCTGGACGTTGCATTTTCGATAAGTGACTTCTTGACTAGTGCAAACTGTTCAAAGATTAATACTTGATAAGTGTGGTTTGGAATGCAGATAGCCTAAAGCCTTTTGATTGGTCTTTTATAGCGGAGTCAAGGAGTGCGCCATAATCAGTTGATTGGTTCTAGTGAAGGGTAAGTTTTTGAGCAAGTCATCTTGGTGGAAGTTTTGGATAGGTTAGTTGGTATGAGGTTAACTAGATCTTGTGAATGAGTGTAGGTTGGAGTACTCGTGGACTTTTCAGCGTGTTCTCGTAAACAGATGTGTGTAACACTGCCATTGGATGTGAAATAGCAAAGGCTGAAAACCAAAAATCCAAAAGGCTAAAAAGCCAAAAAGTCGAAAGGCTAAAAAGCCGAAAAGTGGGTTCACGACACCACACAGGCGTGTGGGTGCCCGTGTGACAGGCTGTGTGACAAAACATGGCCGTATGGTCAACGAGATGGCCATGAGCATCTTCATAGGCCGAAACGATACTGGGCCATTTTGGGCCAAACTGGGCCGTGTAGGCCCAATAGACTTGTAGACCCCACACGAAATCAATCACATAAAAGTGTGGTTACTATTGGGCTAGGCTGTGTAAACTACACGGCTAAGGCCAATTTGGGCTATGTGGGCTATACGAGCGTCTAGGCCCACATGGGCCTGCAATATAGGATCATCGATTGACTATTAAGGTTGCACGGGTCGCCCAAGACGACTGTGGACCTACTGTTGGGCCGGTAAGTGAACCTGGACACTTATTTTTGGTAATATGATTGTTTTACCCTATGTGATGTATGACTGTTTAAGCATGCCATACTGTATGTACATTTATATCATGTTGCATTACATGGGGTGGGATATAGGATTTTAAAGGAAGTGTACTGAAAGGCTATAAGCTTATTATTGGCAGCTCTACTACAAATATTGTTTTAGTGTCGTAACCAGTACGACTTGGTGTGTAGGGTTGGGCGGGTTGATTTTATCCCCACATGGTGTGAAGGGATGGTATAGAGATGGTGTGTAGCGGTTGGATTGGGTAGGATTCTGTGTTTGCATACTATACTAAAATGGGCTAAGGCCCAGACTGCCACTGATACTAAAATGGGCTCAGGCCTAGACTATTACTGCCACTGAAAGAGGGGCCTTAACTGAAACTGAGGGCTTAGGCCCAAATTGTGTTTACTCTGAATGTATGCTTTTATGGGATTTCACACGCTGAGTTTTTGTAAACTCACCCATCTTTTAACTGTGTAGGAAATCCCCAGGTTTAGATGGATCGAGGTGATGGAGGACTTAGAGGTGGCCACTCGACGAAGTTTCTTTTAATATTATAATTAAGATTTACAACAGCTAGTAGTAGGAAAAACGCGAGTTTTTAAAAAAAAATCAAACATTTTCGAAACCACCACAGATACATAACTCGTTTTCAAAGCTTCCGCGAATAACAAACCATTTTCAAAATTAATAATGTTTTATTAAAAGCAACCTTTAAAAGTACAACCACATTACAACCACATTATGAATGAGCAATAAGACTTTAAGTCAGCTTTCCAACCTATACGAAGAGGCTAGTCAAAGAAAGGTTTTTTTAAAAACGATGAAGTCTTAGATTTCGTAAAAAAACACTTCAACATGACATCTCCAAATTCAGCCATGACGTCTAGGCTGGATTTCAGGTGTTACAAACCATTTAAAATACAAATATATTAATGCTTATTAACATACGAACTTACTTCGATTCCAAAAACGACGAAACAAATCGACTAGTCCGATACATTATTCTTTCCTCAATCTAGATCCAAACTTCACTTTTCTTGATCTATATGTAATCAAATTTAACTTATTTAATTATCATTCTATTCAATTTAGCCCAAAATTCACATTATGGCAACTTTACACTTTTGCCCCTAATATTTCAACATTTTTACAATTTAGTCCTTATCTCATAGAAATACAAATTCATGCAATTCAATTTCAACCCATCATAGTCGAATATCAATTAGGTCCCTGCCCAAAATTTTCATTTATTTCACATTTCTACAACAAAATTTACACATTTCTCAATTTAATCCCTAAATGGCAATTTCACCAAAAATCACTTTACAAATGTTGTTTGTCTAACAAGCAGCATACATTTTCTATCACTAAACATCAAAATACATATACATTCATCAATGGAAAAACCCTAAACCGTTAACAATTTTGCAAATTAGTCCCTGGGCTAGCTTGATTAAGCTACAACGATATCAAAAACATAGAAAACATTAAAAATGGGACAAAAATCACTCACCAATTTAATAATAAAGTAGCTGAACCCTAGAAAGCTTCTGTGGAGGTTTCTATCTTCTTAATTTCAGTGTGAGAGATGACTAAAAGATGATAGCTTTTGTTGTTTTATTACTTTACTTATTTATTTTACCGAATTACCTTTTTAACCTTATTAATAAACCATTAAATTCACCTAATTAATGCCCATATTTGTCCACCCATATTAAAAATGGGCTCATTACTACATAAGGACCTTCACTTTAATATTCCATAGCTATTAGACACCTTTAGCTAATAGAACTCAAGTTTTACACTTTACGCGATTTAATCCTTTTTATCAAATTAAGCACTTAAACGATAAAATTTCTTAACAAAATTTTACACGATCATACTATCATACTGTAGACCTTAAAATAATAATAAAATAATTATTTCATCCTCAAATTTGTGGTCTCAAAACCACTATTTTGATTTGACTAAAAACGAGTTGTGACATCATCTCTACTCCCATTGCCCATGTCAAACAGGTCTTTAGGGGTGTTACGGAGCACAACGTACCAAACCTCATCAGTTGGATCTTTTGAGTAAAAAACTTGTTTGACTTGAGAAGAAAATACATACGACTCGTCTATCAATTGTTGTCCTGTGTAATTAATTGAGAGAAGTTCACCATTATAAAACCAAATTGATCTTTTCTAATTCCACGAGTAGTATTAACATTAGCCTAATCACATTGAAATAAAACAACCTTTGTAACACCCCAAATCGACCTAGAAGTTAGGCCCGAATCTGGTGTGTCACATTCTTCTTATTTGAAAACTTGCATAAAATTCCAATTGCGTTAGTTTATTTTATAAAGCGATACATTGAAAAGTTATTAATTCTATTATCAAATTTTCTTTTAAGTTGCGAAAGCTAATTTTAAAAGTAACTGATTTACGAAAACGTGATGTTAAAAAACTAAGTTGCGAAACTGTTCCGAGAATGTTGCGAAAACATAGTGTTGTTTAAAAATAGTTATAAATTGAAGTAAATAAAAACCAAAGTTAAAATCCAAAAACTTTGAGAGGCCATAGTAGAAAACTCAAAATGGAATCTAAAACATAAATAAAGTCCAACAGCAATCGTGTGGCCATCTCCGAGTCCTCGCAGCCCCAGTCCTCCTATTGCTGAGGATTACTTGCACAGTTAATAAACGGGGTGAGTTTAAGAAAACTCAGTGTGTAATCCCCTTCCTAGAGTAGCAATCAGCACACAGAAATAGAAACCGAAACGGTCTGAGCCAAAGCCCTTTTAATAGTAACAGTACAGTCCAGTTCAGGGTATATGTGGGCCAAAGCCCATTACAATATCATTTGGGTCACAGTCCATAACAGAATCAATTAGGCCTAGCCCAAACCAATAACAGAACAAGTGTCCTAAGCCAATACAGTTACAGATCTCATAAATAGATATGCAATAGTATGAGGATGCATCCCATCCCGATCCAGCCAACACACCACCCGTACCAACCCTACACGTATGTGGAGATAAAATCGACGCACCCATCCCTACACTCTAGAATTAACACCGGTTACGGACTAACCAAAATCGCAGCAAAGCTGTTAGTATATATGCGACTCTAAGCCTTCAGTAGCGGTATTATAATTGGCACAAAGCCATCGGTAAATGTGTTATGTTTGGCACATAGCCATCAGCGACGGTAATATAATCGGCAAACAGCCTTAGGCAAATATGATCGACACACAGTCATCAATAAGTATGTTAGGCACATAGCCACGAGACAGGTAAATACGTTTGGGACAAATCCATAGTCACAATGGCACAAAGCCATTTTTAGGTTGGCACAGAGCCATAATCAGATTAAGCGGCACTAAGCTGTCCATCGGTCCACAGTCGTCTTGTGCAACCCGTGCGACCTTAACAAATCAATACTGGATCCACAGTCGTCTCATGCGACCTATTCAATCTAGCAGAACTTCTTTCATATCAATGTCCCAACCCCATGCAATATGTCGTGTATATCATGCTCAATCATCACACGTGTATGCAAAATGGCCATGCTCATAAACAGTCATTTAAACATATATTAAAAGTATATCAGTTTTACAACCACAGTCAAGTCAGTTAAACACAGTCATACAATCACAGTCAAATCAGTCAAATTCATAATCTAAGCCGGTCATTTACCCACAAGGGCAAAACAGTTATTTTGCCCTATAGGGGTATTTCGATAATTTTACACCACAAGGGTATTTCGATAATCTTACACAACAAGGTTATTTTGGTAATTTTACACTACAAGGGTATTTCAGTAATTTTACACTACAATGGTATTTTAGTAATTTTACACTACAAAGGTATTTCGGTAATTTACAAATCGAGGGTATTTTGGTAATTTTACAATTTGAGGGTCTTAACGACCCAACAGAAGGTCTGCCGTCACCTCGAGTGACTTAAGTAACCTAAACAGACCTCACGGTGTAAATAGGCCTAAGGCCCATTACTCGGCCCAACTGGGCCCACACGCTCGTGTGGCCTATTTAGCCAAATTAAGGTACGAGTATGTGCACACCATAGCCCAGTTCATTAATAGCTACTTACCGCAAATTTTATCTGTGTGGGCTTACGAGCCCATTGGGCCCAAATGGCCCATCGAGGCCCAAAACAACCTAAGTCATGTGCGCGACATAACAAGTCTATCTACTTCCCGCTTAACAGCGAAATTTACCAACTCGAGCCCATGCGACCATTGGGCCCATATGGCCCATTTTACCTATAACTATTCACGGCTGTACAAACGACGTAGCCCAATCCAAAACATACCACATAACATACATTTTATCCGTGTGGGCCCACAAGCCCATTGGGCCCACACGGCCCAGCCTGGCCCAACGTGGCCTAGAACGAACTATGCCATGTACACGACATGACAAGCCCAACCACAGGACATTGGGCCTACTTGACCCATTTCGTGGCCCAAGTGGCCCACTACGGCCTAAGCCCACGAATTCGCTCATGGTGGCCTTCCTCATCGTATGCCCATGTTCTGTGAGCACAGTTCACCACACGTGCGATCACACACTCATGTGGCATCATACGCCATATTTCTGGCTTTTCGGCATTTCGTCGATCTACAATCATAGCAGAGTAAACAACACACATATTTTCGGCTTTTCAGCCGATTATCAAAACAAGGCATACAGTTACACATCTGATCACGTAGAGTACTCAGAATTCCCGAGCGCCAAAACCTATTCAAACATAACAACAGTTAATCACTTTTCAACACAGTTAAAAGAATCTTAACAAAACCCCTAGCCGAAGGATCGACTACCACTTGCCTTGACTCGAACGGTCAACTGTGATTTCCCTACTTAATCCAAAGTTTGGTACAGTCACCCGTCTACAACCTTGTGAAAAGTCCCGAACCACCGATGCCCTACGTTGCTTAAACTTAAGGGCAGAGGCTACGCGTCCACTCTCATTCGGCACCACTGTCATCACTTTATTGCTAAAACCCTATTTGCTCATCGCAAGTTCGATTAACAGAGATTACTTGCCAAATCGAGAATAGAAATGGAGAGAGAGGTTCGGCTATAAGAGAACACAAGGAGAAAAGGGCAATCGGCTTTAGAAAAGTGTAAGAAGGAATAGACTTAAACATATTGCAAGAATAGAGAAAACAAGTACCAATTGTTAAGGAACCACTACCAAACCGTAAATAGAACAAAGAGAGGGAGAAGAATCCAGAAATCTGTCACAAGGATTAAGAACTAAAAGCCAAAAGGAAATGGAGAAAATAAAGAAGAGGAAGTCAACTGGAAGAAAAAAAACCAAAAAGGAAATAGAGAAGAAGTAAAGAAATATGTATTCGGCTAGGTTGAGAGAATGAGAGGAGAGCAAAGAATTGGCCAATCAAAAATGTGAAGGGATTAAGGAGGAGAAAGGAGAGTATTTCATCCACGAGGAAACTCTTGAAAGAGGGAAGAAAAGGTTACAAGCCAACACGAAAAAAATACCCGAATGGTAACAATTCGGCTACTCCAAAAAATAAAATTAAAAGAAAAAAAGGAAACCCGAAAGACCCCTAGCAAGAATTGGCTAAGAAGTGCAACAGAGAACTCCCAAAATGCTCATAATCCCGAAAAATGGGAAACTGCTCCCTCAAAGCTGAATTAGTGATCACAAACAGCACTAGCTTTTCCCCCTCATTCCAAACCCCTTGATTTTCTCCCCAATCTCCTCCTAAAACTCCTTCTTTATCTCCTCCACCGAATTTTCTGCTTGATTTACTCCAACTCCCCATTCAAATTCAATTCAAATTCTTATCACCAATTCAACCACAGAGTTCCAACTCAGTTCCAACACCTCCCTAGCTCAAGCAGCAAAATAAACATACAATTGCGCACGCCATGCCTCGAACCTCAGACTTCTTGCCACACATGTAGCTCCACTTTGCCACTAGATCCCTTCTCTCTTTATGACATAAAACAACCGCTAATTATTATAAGTCCTATAAGTCCTATAAGCTAACATCCAGGTTCACCTAAGAGCCCAAAACTTAGAATTTTGTAAACACCCAAACTTGAACCCAGGCTTCTCAAGCACTTCCAAATATGCCCAAATACTTAGCCACTAAAGCTACACCTAATTTGTGATATTTCTCGCACACCTAAACTTTTATGCATTCCCACACTCAAGGCCCATTCCTTCTAGGCCCAAATTCGGGGTGTTACAACCTTCCATTTGCCATAGTAATCCAACTCAATAATGTCAATAAGAAGTCTGTAATACTCCACATTTCCCTCAACAGGATTAATGTCCCTAGTACTAGCATAACTTGTAATTGAAGAATTAACAACTATTCCACAATTTTGAGTCCTCATCAATCTTTCGCGAGATTTTGTATAAAACCTGAATCCATTGATGAGGAAGGTAGTACATCTTTTTACTACTCTATTCAGACCTTAGAAAAGCCATTTAACTTCCTCATTGACATCCTTTCCACTCCAAACCTATTGAATCAAAAGGAAATTAATTAATTATAAATGTTATACAAAAACATTATATCAATGAAAGCTTCAATTGCATACCATTTGCCCTAACCATTCATGGAAAGATTCTGTGAATAAATTGTGAATCTCTCTATGTTGTAATCTTCAGGAGCGTGAACAAGATCTCAAGACTTGTTTGTAGTCACTATATTAAAAAGTGGATTACTTGGTTAGAAGATAAACAAATTAAAAAGATGAATATTTATCAAATTCTAAAACTTACTTGCGTAATGGTTCAATTGAATCGTGGTGAAAAAGTACATATTGGTGTGCCTATACCCAAGATCTATCATCTAAGTGTGCAATTTCAAATT